>NC_137822.1:53538795-53762271 GCF_963921795.1 Nannobrachium achirus | reverse complement strand
TATCATTATATTATGCTTTAACCAGTGAAAAATAGCAGATATACAAGCTCACAGCGCGGCACCGAGTGCCGCGCTGCGAGCTTGTAGATCTGCTATTTTTAAAAAATTCCAATTTTGACCTGATTGACACGAGTGTCTTTTGAATCCTTCTAAGGTTTTTTTTTTTTTTTAAACCTTTGATTCTATGTCAGCAATCTGGCCAGCCATCGTCAAAGAAAAGGTCCTTTTCACTTAAATGGAGCTCAGTTAGTCTGTTCTTGAGAGACTACTATGTCAGTGGTTCTCAAACCTTTTCACGTGAAGGACCCCAAAATTATATTTATTTGGCCACGGACCCCCATCTCAAAATATTTAGTTCCAGGGACCCCCCAGAAGCAAAATTTGAGTTACAAACGTTCGCTTTGAAAATACATATATTCAAAGATTTGCCCATGACTTTTTCAAAAATAGCAGATCTACAAGCTCGCAGTGCGGCACTCTGTGCCGCGCTGTGAGCTTGTATATCTGCTATTTTTCACTGGTTAAAGCATTCAATAATTCTAGGCTTAAATGGGTCAACGATTCGGTTCTTCAACAAATCCCTCTTAATAACGGTTCCAATTCCTTACTCCGGTGTTGTAATTGTGTAGCACAAGGGTCTTCAAACAGGGGGTCCGGGACCCCTAGGGGGTCCTCAGAGTTACTACAGGAGGTCCTACAAATCTTTGTGTGATTTTCTCCTTTTTTATATTAACCACGTGAACCCTAATGTCCTTATTCTGAGAACTTTAGCCAAAAATAGCAGCTCTACAAGCTCACAGTGAGCTTGTAGATCAGCTATTTTTGGCAAAGAGCTTTGGTGTAGAGGGGAAAAGAGCAGACTAAGTACATAGTGAAATGTCAACTTTATTAAGTATTGACAGTTCAAGTGGTTAATATCTGAAAACACAAATTGACATGAATCCAAAATACACTGATGATTGTGCTTTCAAACAATGAAGCTATATGGAATCTATGAAAGGTTGTGGGGGTCCCTGCTTCATCTCTCTCTCAACTAAGGGGTCCTTGGTCTGAAAACGTTGAAGACCCCTGCTCTTAACAGTTCCAATTCGTTACTCTGAGTGTACAAATTCATACACTCTGAGTTATGGTGGTCCTTGACATTTAAAAGTGTCTGAACCACCGTTATTGTAATTGTATAGCAGACGTGAAATCCACTAGCTCTGACAGTGTGATCAAATCGGGTTCCAAATACCATGGAACCGATTCCGGTTCCACAATTCTGGATCAGGTTCACTGATTCCTCGGTTCCGGGATCCCAACCCTAATCCTTAACTCTCCTTAACAATACTTTCGGTTGGTTGTGACGTTGCTAATCTAGGATCTGATCATTGTACTCTTGCTGTTGGTTGGTTGACTATAATGTCATCTGATCTAGGATCTGAACATTATTCTGCTGCTGGAGACAAGAGAGAAATGACTGGAAAGTTAAAAAGAAAAAGAAGAAAAGATTTGAAAGAAAATGTCAAGCGTTAAGTTCTTTCACTTTGCACTCGCTTGTTGACAGCATCAAATGCACGGCTTATAATGCACACGATGCATATATGTGAACTCATTTAAAAGCTGTTTCAAGGACACAACATTGAATTGTCATTGCTTTCAATTGTGGTATGTGCTGTAAATTCGGTGAAATCTCGCCTTTTCGACGTCCCTTCATTTCGACTAAGGGTTAGGTTTAGGCATAGTTTTACTGGGGTTAGTTAGGTAGTGTTTCTCAACCACTGTGCCTGGGGACCTTTGGTGTGCCCCTGAGAAGGGTCAAGTGTGCCCCTTGAAACTGATCAAAAGCCAGTATTGTATTTATCATTTTATAAATGATTTAAACTAGTGAAAACAGCCGATCTACAAGCACACAACGCCTTGCACTGTGTGCTTGTAGATCTGCTGTTTTCACTACTGTTGTGCGACAGCCTTGTATGATGAAGCAGGGCTTTGCTTTGCGAAGAAACGTACACATTTGAAACTTGGAAATACAAGGTTTCTTCCCGATAGTGACGATATTTACCCCCCCCCCCCCCGTATTATGTTGGTGTGCCCATGGATTCTTGGGACATTAAAAGTGTGCCCATGCAGAAAAAAGGTTGAGAAACACTGGGTTAAGGCATAGTGGTTAACATTCGCGAAGTTGGCATTCACCAGCGTCGGCAGGTTAGCATTTCACCAGGTTAACATTCACCAGCATCGAAAAGATGGGACGTTGAAATGATGACACGCTCCCCTGTAAATCGTTGCTGTTGGGCAGAAACTAGCTATCCATTTTTCATCTTTTTGTTTATTTTATTTTATATATCAGTGCTATTGAACACCCTTTCTATCTAGGTGTGGGTTTTACAAATATTGAACCAATGAAAAGTACTAAAAAGCGGTTCTGACTAAACTCCAACTTAGCTATTTTTTTCCATCATTGATTAGAATCTCCACATTTATGGTCAAAAATCTACTAATTCCATTTGAGCTGTATTTGGGTAAAGTGATGATAATATACGGTAATAGTCAAGTATCTGGCTATGTATAAAGTCACCGTACCAACTTTGATGAGGCAGTATTGTTATAAATGTATATGTTGGACATCGCTAGTTTCTGTCCGTCAGCAGAGATGGCCTATGTGTGTTTTTGCCTGCTTTATTTCTACATTTCAAGGCCTGGAGCCTACAATCATTGTCCTGGATGAGCGGGCATTTTGTGTGGATATTGAGATCTCCAATCTTTACTGTAACCATCCTCCAGTCTGACCATGGCTGGGCAGTGTGCTTTAGTGTTGTAGTCGACTCCACCTAAAGCGAGTCCAAGTCAAGACCCAAGTGCAGGAGGGGGCCGAGTCGAGACCGAGACCAGATAAAAAAAAAAAGAAAATCCTCATTTAATAGGTACTGAGGTGTGGTCAGTGGGTATTATCCCTTTTCATTGCGTCTTAAATGTATTGCTCTGGTGCACTTTGAGAGCAAAATGCAGAAGATAGATCTATGTGTAACTTCATGGAGTTCTCAGGACATAATTAACAGCTTGAAAACGTTGCACTTTTTGACTCATTTTCCGGACTATGGGTTTTCTTACTAAACCAAAGTTTTAGACACATCTAGTAATTCATCAATGAAAAGCGCCAGACAGCCAGCCCTCTTATAATGTTAATGTGAATGGGCTCCTCATAATATGGGTAGGCCTAATAGGCCTAATACAATTATATTTTCATTGCATTGTCTTGACTCTTGACTCGAGTGGACTCGAGTGGACTCGTGGGGGAAGAGTCCCGAGTCCCTTAGTCCGAGACAGAGTCAAGGCCGAGTTAAAATCATGGGCGAGACCAAGTCAATGAAATTTGGACTTGAGTCCTGACTCAAGACGAGTCAGTATTGACTTGAGTAGGCTACTACAACACCAGTGTGCTTGTTTACCCAAAGAAGGGTGCTACTACGAACTACTATATTCCTAATTATAAATTCATCACCCAGGACAAACTACACAACACTTCCTTGACTAAGCCAGTTGATGAGTGAGTGATACAGTAGCTATAGCCTACATATCTAGTCCTACCAGTTACTGCTCACAGTTATTGCTCATTGTCATATAGAGAGAGAGAGAGCATAATATATAGGCCTATACACACACACACACACACTTGACACATATACCAGTAAGACTCCCTAATCGGGAGATAAGCGACCGTTGGTCGCTTATCTCCACAAATAGGCCAAAAGTTTGTTTTACCAATTATTACACTCTATGTGAACATTTACATCAACAAATCCCAAGTACAGGGCATCATCTGGGATACAATCCCTTTTATGCCCATATATGGAGATCCCTAACATAATCCCTTTCATGCCCATATATGGAGATCCCTAACAGAATCCCTTTTATGCCCATATATGGAGATCCCTAACAGCATCCCTTTTATGCCCATATATGGAGATCACTAACAGCTAACAGAATCCCTTTTATGCCCATATATGGAGATCCCTAACAGAATCCCTTTTATGCCCATATATGGAGATCCCTAACAGAATCCCTTTTATGCCCATATATGGAGATCCCTAACAGAATCCCTTTTATGCCCAGTTGGTTGCTAGGGTAAAAAAACATGGTTGCTATGGTAAACAGTTGGTTGCTAGGGTAAACAGTTGGTTGCTAGGGTAAAACCATGGTTGCTAAGGTGGTTGCTAACGTACACTAACAGACCAGCAACAACAGACTGTTGCCACAGCAACGTACACAAAGGTTTGTGTACACATGTGGTGTGATGTCATACTGAAGATATATGACATCACACCGTACACAAACAAAGGTGTGACGTGTGACGGACGGACGGACGGACGGACGGACGGCCGGTGGAGGTTTTCATAGTAAACTGCTCCCTGACGGTCGCAATTATCTTGTTTGCTTTTTGTACCTTGCCACTGAAACGGTTGAACTACAAATCCCATGAGGGCCGGCGAAACCCGGAAGTACAACAGTGCACTTCCGGCATTAGCCTTGACAGCTATGGTTGTGTGTGTCTGTTTTGCAAGCGGCGAAGGAGACGACTCCAGTGATCACTATATTAAATGAACAGGATTTGAGCCAATACGCGTGTTGTTGTTGTTTTCACCCGCACCACGAGACGCGGGACTCGAACCCATATATCCCGTATTATTAAGCGATCATCCTAGAAGAGGTCCGGGCGGCGGGCCGGGGGTAGGCTACGTTATGACTTCGCGACGACCGGACAGCTTCGAGGGGGGCGCGCTGGGCTACCGCGGCGAGCCGTCCTACCCGGGCGGCAGCAGCCTCTACGGGGCGGGGAGGTCATACGGGGCCGCCGGGCAGCAGGACGTCCAGTGGGTCACCACCCCGCCCGACATCCCCGGCAGCCGGAACCTGCACTTCGGCGAGAAGACGCCGTCGGGAGACGATCACGGGCGGCTGCTGGACGATCCGCCCGAAAAGCCTCCGGCAGGTAATAGATAGAGTCCATCCTCCTGGGGGAGATTCGAGGTGGACTGATCATTAAGTCCGACGTCTCAATATTCCGACTCTGTTAACATTCACCAGGTTAGCATTTCACTAGGTTAGCAGCATTCACCATCACCAGCGTTAAGTTAAGGTTAGGTTTAGGTGGTCGGAATAATGGGAGGTCGGAACTATGACATGGATTGGCTGCTGTTTACTTCTAGTGGTCCTTGCTAATTGAGTTACATCCATAAGGGTCCATTTGGTTCCTAACTATCATTTAGCTGGGGACCCCCTGGAACTCCCCCAAGGACTCCTGGGGGTCCCCAGACCCCACTTTGAGAACCTAGAGGTCTAGAGGTCCTGCTATTCTACTAAGCTGCTGCTACTACTACTAGTAGTATAGATGCTACTAGGTACCATACAGCTGCTAGTAGCCTGCTACTGCCTACTGCTAGACTGCAATAGGCGATTTTAGCCTCTGCATTAAGCAGGGTGCGTGTGTGCAACATTTTGTCAGCAAACATGTCAATTATTCACGGTAATGCCAGTTATGATGCCAATAAGACATCTGTGTGACAAATCAAGACCAAGTAATAAAAAAATATGCATGAGGCATCAAAACAACATGCTTATCATATATTTATGAGCAAATCTATATGATTTGTTTATTTATTTAAGCTGATGGAGCTCACCAGACCATAATCTGTCCCTGTAGCCAAACAACAATGATATAGCAAGTGTCGATCAAATCAAATAAATACATTATACCTACATCATACAATGAACTGAACCTTCAGGCCCTTTGAGCAAACTTCAATTTATGTTATCAGTCAATGTAGTTATTAGACTACTGACTAAATGCAGATTCAATCAATCAACAGTCTCAGCATTGAGACATTTTGGAGTTTGGAGTGCAACTGCTGCAGTGCAATCTCAGTCTGTAGGAAGCTTGTTTTTTTTTTTTTTAAATATAGAAATGGCCAGTTGTTTAACTTGGGTCATTGCCATTGTGCAGCAAGCAGCAGCTGTGCTGTATTCATGGGTTGCATTTGTAGCCCTAAACAGCCATGTTGAGGACCAACAAAGGTGTTTCAATTTGTTTGACTGGCATTTAGAATTAATGTTCTATGCCAATCAGAACACCTGTGTTGGTCCTCAACATGGCTGGTGTAGGACTACAAATGCAACCCATGAATAGCGTGGTGAAGTAAACAGATTGAGCTGAACTCAAGCAGAACCTGGCTTAGGTGGGTAGTAACCTCGCCCACCAGGCTTTCTCAGAGAAAAAGCCTGGTGTTCGTTCACAACAGGCCGTTTGGTTTCCGCCTAGAGCGCGGAAACCACTAGAAGAAGCGGCGTCGCTTTGATTTGGTTCCCTCCGTTTGTTTTCCCAATACCTATTAAAATGTTCGAGTGGCCTCGTGTAGTCTTGCCAGTCGCTAAAAGTTGGACTAAAAGATGCATATACCAAACGAATTTTTCAAAAGCAAAACTACTCCGCATCAAGGAGTTTATTAGGTAGGCCCCAAAAGTATGTCCTTGAGCGCAGGGGAATATTTTGGGTTAAAACTGAATCCGGTTTGATCTTTCCGGCAAATTGTAGTCCTTTGAGTACTACAACGTGACGTTTTGGGGTTTCCGCTCCAGACCGGTTACAAACCCGAAAAGTGAAGTGACCCCAGACTAGGTGGGTAGGACTCCCAAGTCCTTCTCCTCTGGTGATAACCCCGGCCCACATTTGCATACTGGGCCCTGATTGGTGCCCCGCAACTTAGTCGGCAGGGAAATCACAACAGAGCAGGGCCAGACTAATCTGTTAATCTAGTGTTATTTTATTTTTATTTTTTTCATTTATTTTTTTCACTGGCAGATTCGTCTGGTTTCCAGGCTAGGGTCCAGGTACTCTGATCATGATGTTCATTTAGTATCTGACTTACTGTAAGTCGTTCTGGATAAAGAGCGTCTGTTAAATGCCTAAAAATTGTAAATTGTAATAGCTGTAATACGAGTATGTGCATGTGATACCTAGCTGGCCTGCCAGCAGTAGCTGCCTGGAAGCACATAAATGTCTATTCTCATGTATCTGCTGCTAATGTGGACCTACCTTATGTCTGACCTCATGTACTGTACCTGCTTTTCTATGCTGTGTACTTATGTAGTTATCTTTTATTTTGCCTTTCCTTGACATGTTTTTCTTTGCGCTTTGATTTTCTCTCCTGCCCCCTTCAACGAAAAAGATATTTCGCACAGTTCTTTGCACCTGTAAATATATGATGTATGATGAAGTTCATTCGGATTTCTGACACACATACTGTACACTCGGACGCCTGCGCACATACACACACGCACGCACGCACACAATTATTAATGTAAATTGTGTGTATAGGTTGTGGCACTTGTATGTTTTGGTCTTAATACTTGTTTATCATCCACAGAACAACTGAACAGATTTGCCGGTTTTGGAATAGGACTTGCGAGGTGAGTAGTAGTTGTTGTAGTGTTATTAGTGTAATAATAGTCAGTACAGTAGTAGTATGGTAGCACCAGTAACAGTATTAATGTCTCTCTCTTCACATTATAAACTAATATACCTCGCTCTGCCTGTGTCTCTTCAGTCTTTTCACAGAAAATGTGCTCGCTCACCCCTGTATAGTCTTTCGAAGACAGTGCCAGGTACGTCAGACCAGAATCCATCCCTGTTGTTTCCTTTTCACCTCCTAGTATGTTTCAGAATTCATCAAGAGTTTAAAAGAACCGGTCACAAATCGTTAATGCGAAAATTAAAAGAAATATATCGTCACTGTCGGGCAGAAGCCTTGTATCTCCAAGTTTCAAATGTTATGTTTTTTCTGTGAATTAAAGCCCTACTTCATCATACAAGTGTCGCACAAAACGAGTGAAAACAGCAGATTTACAAGCACACTGCGAGGCGTTGTGTGTTTGTAGATTGGCTGTTTTCACTGTTTTAAAAGTTTTTTTTTAAATGATAACACAATAGGCCCAAGGCTAATTCTTAGGGGTGTGTATCCATCCCTTACATGGCGATTCGATACGTATCCGATACATGGGCTCCGATTCGATTCAGAGACGATACATCTTACATACAGAACGATTCGATACGATTCGATTCGGTGCAATTTCGATACGATTTCGATTTTGTGGAATTTTATGCGATTCGATTGGATTCGATACGATTCGATGCGATACGGTGTGATCTGATACATACGTTTAATGAAACATTAATTTTCCATTCAATTAAGAAGCTATAATCTATAAAGTAGCATTGCTGACCTTCAAATAATGAATATCTCATAAAAGACCAAGGAATAACAGAAAATTGTAAAGAAAGATGGATGACAAATCATTTTAGTATCATGTCATTGTTGTGTTCATTCTAAATAGCCTACTGACATGGTTTGAAAATCTGTCTCACACACCCATTTCAAAGAGCTTCACTTTAGCAGTTACAGTTGGTCAGGTGGAGAAATATAAAACAAACACACAAAAGGCCTGGCCCTTCAGGCTTCAGTACAGTGCAATAATTGTACTTTGCAAAGCTGCTATAATAACACCGAAAAACTAAAATATTACATCCTCAGTTCCTCACCAATGCCACAGATCAGATCAATCCTCAGCAATGCCACAGATCAGATCACCAAATAAAACTAGTAAAAGAGCCTGCAGTTATTCAGTCAATAAGATCATTTAAAAAAGATCCACTTTACAACAGTAACAACAGCAGTATAAAGTAAGTGCAACATTTGAAGTCTGGCACACATCATGTCTTCTTGTTATCTTATGGCTCTACTGCAGTAGTTCTAAAAAGAAATCAATGTCAAGGACCCCCAGTTTGACATGGATCAGGCTCTTGTCTTAAGTTTAAATGGAACCAAATGGACCCATTAGGGTCCATTTAGTTCCATTTGTACACTCCCCTGAGTTACACATACCCAAGGGTCCATTAGGGTCCATTTGGTTCCATTTGTACACTCTCCTGAGTTACACATACCCAAGGGTCCATTTGGTTCCTATCATTTCGTCGAGGACCCCCTAGAACTCCCTCAAGGACCCTTGGGGGTGTGATTATTACCTTTGCTGTCGAAGTGCAGGGACTTCTGATGGTTCCACTGGGAAAAGTGTTATCCAATCCATTACTGTCTCATTCTTATAACATCCAAACGTTGCGTTTCTCCACTGGAATTATCCATAGTGTTATATGGAACTACCACGTTGTTGGTTTGTTTACAAGTCGCTGTGTGTCGCGCAACTGCTAGCGTCATACACGCACCAGTGTGCTGTGTCGGAAGTAGCAGATCTATAAGTTTACAACCCATCCACGTGCAACACGCTGTGGGCTTGTAGATCTGCGGCTTCCCACAGGACAGTGACTGCAGTACGCAGAAATCCAGCTCTATCAGAGGACAGAGCAGCAGGCAGCTTTTTCTTTTCTTTCTTTCAGTTGCACTGCAGCACTGACTGTGTTGTAGCAGCGCTCACGAAGTAATGATTTGTAACGGTAAACACTGAGTAAGTAAGTTCAGAATTTCACAGCAGGTTAATTATTTAATGCTAAAATCCAGATAATCCGATTATTAACTTTAGGACCGATACATCGACCGATACGGCCGCGATTTGGACCGATCCGGGTAAACGCGCATCGATGCGGCCGTATCGCTAGCGTTGAAACCGATAATCGATTCATATCGATTTTTTCCGGCACCCTTACTAATTCTGTGTGTACTCTGTTGTAGGTGAATTACCATGCTCGCTGTTACCACCTCTCTCCGCTGACGGCAGTCAGCGTCATGTACAACATAACCAAAAGTCAGGTACGTCTCGGCGTTGGCTCAGTTGGCAAATGTTTGTGTTTATTATTTTCCTATTATTTTTAAGGCCATCATTCTTTTAAGTTAAATAAATAACATAATACGTTATGCACATCCTGAAGCTCGCGTAGCCAGGCTTACTCATCTGCGAAGAGAAAAGCCTGGTCACAATATGAGGCAGAGAGTGCATAGAATGGTGGGACTTTCGCCGAGAGAATTCTCCCGGATGTTGTTGTTTTTTTTCCACAGTGCAGTGTTCCTGCAAACGTATTCCCCACTGGAGGGGGGGGGACTCCTCCTGCCCCTTCGGTTGCGCTCGTAATAAACAATATCCAAACTAAAACATGGATTCTGACAAAGTTACACCTATTAACACATTGGTTGCCCCTAGAATGAGCCAGAGTTATCCCCTCTGGATGCCCAGATCCACCACCACCATTGTATTGCACACGGCCCTGCTGCGTCAGTGCTTGCGTAATGACGTCACTTGGTCACATGACCGTAGACAGGATGTTGTTGTGTAACATACTGTATGGGCCAGTGTAGATCATAGCTGTTGTTTGCCGATCAAAATTTGGTCATTTTGCCACAGTTGGCCACAGTTTTAGCCATAAAAAAATACATCAGAGATAAAGGGCTTTAAAGATGGGGAAATGCATTGGAGTATATGGAGAAAAACGGCCGCGCAATGCTCTCAGCGTCCATTGGAAGCAACCCGCGGTGAATGGGCTACATCCAGGCGTAGCCCCGACCTTACGGTGAGATTTAAAGTTGTTACTGTAAATACAGTAAATGCGGCAAACGCGTCGTGGGCCTCCAGCGACATCAAAGAGTTTGACGCGTGGGCACCCGCTGAGTTAAAGGGATATTTCACTTTCAAAAAAACTTTTTGTAATTTTATTGTCTAATCAGGCTTTTGGGAACACCCAGGACAGTTTTTGAATTTCTTCATTCAGTATTTAGATATTGTGTACCAATGCTGCACTTTTTGATATCTTTCAGGGTCCCAAGGCACTCTGGAAAGGAATGGGAAGTACTTTTGTTGTTCAGGGAATCACTCTGGGAACAGAGGGAATCATCAGTGAGTGTACGCCGTTACCACGGTAACTACAAAATATAACAATGTAATTAAGGGCCACCCGACCGCCTTTGACTATTGATAAAATATTATATGTAGATTAATATTACATTAAAATGTTGATTAGCTGGGCATGCCGGCCAATATGGATGCACATCTTTTCAGTTATAATAAATAACCAAGTATTCAGTTTAAAACGCATGCAGGGATGTTTTTGAACAATCATACATCCGCCCCTGTCTCCTGGTTTTAGTATAAGTCTGTACTATTTTGTGCCTATTGAGTGTGTTTTGCTTAAGAAGACGATCAAGACATGTAAAAACACCATTGCAATAATTAAGGCACAAAGGAATATAATTATAATGTGATTTCGATGTCTTTATAACATGTTCCTGAGATGATTCATGAACATTGTCTGAACATTATAATACTGCCACTAGGCTACACCTGGTAATGGTATAAACTGATTAATAACTACTACTAATAGTGTGTGCGTGTGTGCGTGTGCGTGTACGTGTGTGTGTGTGTGTGTGTGTGTGTGTGTGTGCGTGCGTGCATGTGTGTGTTTTAGAGAACTATCACATCGATGGAACCTCAGACAAGTTGCTGGACATTTGCTTCTTAAGGGGTAAATATTCAATGTGGGATATGAAATGTATCTGAAACATTGACTGAATTGAATATCAAATACAGTATGAATCAATATAACTGATGTTTATCATTGTTGTACTAGGCTAATGTCTCTCTCTCTCCTTCCTTTCTCTGTCACTTCTCTAACTCTCTCTCTCTCCCTCTCTTTGCTTCTCTCCCTCCCTCCCTCTTTCTTTCTGTCTCTGCCCTACCTCTCTCTCTCTTTATTCAGTGTGACCTATATTGTTGCTATGCCGTTCTACTCTGCCAGTCTAATAGAGACAGTCCAGGTATTTCTTATTTTCTACTCTAATATTAAATGTAAGAATATTTATTAGGTGGCTCGCTAGCCAGCATGGCATGCACACTCATGTTTGGTCTCCCAGGCACCATTTTTCCGAACCGCTTCCGTTCATTGCCCCTAGCCTAGGGGTCTTCAATGTTTTCAGGCCAAGGACCCCTTAGTTGAGAGAGAGACGAAGCAGGGACCCCCACAACCTTTTCAGAGATTCCATATAGTTTAATCGTTTGACAGCACAATCATCAGTGTATTTTGGATTCATGTCAATTTGTGTTTTCAGATATTTAACCACTTGAACTGTCATTACTTAATACACTTGACCTTTCACTCTGTACGTTGTGAGCTTGTAGATCTGCTATTTTTGGCTAAAGTTCTCAGAATCTCAGAACACCACGGTTCAAGTGGTTGATGTAAAAAAAAAAAAGGAGAAAAAGGTTTCTATCACACAACGATTTGGAGGACCCCTGTAGTAACCTGTTGAAGACCCTTGCCCTAGCCTAATTTAGAACCCCTTCAGAGTTTGTTGGAGCCTATTGGTTCTTGATACAATCTTTTATCTCAATGGGATATACTTAAAAGGAAGGAACAAAAAAACCAGAAAAGAAATCCAAGTTGAGACACCTCTGAACGTGGCACAGAACTGCCCCCTGGTGGTGTGAGATCTGGAGACATGTAGATGATTTGACTGCTTGGTATATATGGGAATTAAAAATTGAGTTTTGTGGAAGTATTGTTGGAAGTGTGTAACCGGACCTGCCGTTAACGGTTTGATCTCTCTGATGCGTGGTGGAACTCCCTCTCTTCTATTGCTGGAAGTGGTCTTGGAGGTTATCTTGGCACTCTGGTATTTCATTAGTAAATCTTGTAAATACATGTTTGAAGGATGTTAATATTAAAGATGGTTTATATTTTATGATTTGACAATAGAGGTGAGGACAGTTCCCTGAAATCTGAACTTGTATTTGAAGTAGCTTATATGTAATTTATGGAGATGAGAGCATAGGTACTAGCCCATACGATATTTTTATGTGACTATTGTCACACAAAAGTATCTGAAGATATAATGAATCCCACTGATCTTACCGTATTCTACCCTATGCCAGTGGTTCTCAACCTGTGGGTCGGGACCCCCAGGGGCGTCCCCAAATTATTTTGGGGGGTCCCCAGATGATTAACTTAATGTGTATAGAGCGTATCTGCACATTTCTAAACTGATAATTAAAGGACTTTTTTAATACCTCTAAAATGAAAAATTTAACATTGGCCAAATTGTCAAATATTCGAGGCAGAAATTGTTGCGAGGCGTTGTGAGCATGTAGATCTGCTATTTTCACAATAGAACCGTCTTATACAAAATGTAATGCCTCAACTATTAGTGCTCGTCAGGGTGGGTGGTGGGTCCCCAGTTAAAATATGATTATTTGGGGGGTCTCAGCCTGAAAAGGTTGAGAAGAACCACTGCCCTATTCCACTGTATTCCACTCAGTGTTGATTTCGTCGACTAAAATTATGACGAAGAATTGTTGTCGACTGCGTTTTTTTCACTGACGAAAACTAAATAAAAACTAAGCTGTGATGACTAAAACTAAGACTAAATATATTGACAATTACGTCAACTAAATAAAAACTAGACTAAAATTTTAGGGAGAAGAGAGTTATTTTATGTTTGGTTGCTCTCAGGTGTTGCGTGCTGAAAATAGCCGATCTACAAGCTCACAACGCGTCGCAGCGCGACGCGTTGTGAGCTTGTAGATCAGCTATTTTCAGCACACAACCAACTGTAAAATCAATCATTACGATGCCATCAAGGCCTGCCAAAATACATTTCAGTTGACTAAATCAACTGTAGATTTAGTCGCCTAAAATCTTATGATATTTAGTCGACTAAACTTAGACTAAAACTAAAACTTTTCAGGTGACTAAAATTATGACTAAAACTAAATGACATTTTATTCAACAGACTATAACTAAAACTAAATCAAAATTTGCTGTCAAAAACAACACTGTATTCCACTACATTCCCGCTGGATTCTATGGTATTCCTCTGTATTCTATACCGTATCCTTCAGTATTCCACTGTATTCTATACCGTATCCTTCAGTATTCCTCTGTATTCTATACCGTATCCTTCAGTATTCCTCTGTATTCTATACCGTATCCTTCAGTATTCCTCTGCACTCTATGCTATTATACCATACTTCACTGTAGAGCAGGGGTTCCCAAACCTTTTTGTCTCAGGGCACCCCATGAATATTTTTTTTAATCCGAGGCCTTGCAATGCGAGGCGTTGTGTGCTTGTAGATCGGCTGTTTTCACCAGTCTTGTAAGATGAAGCAGGGCTTTGCTTTACCAAAAGACGTACACATTTTGAAACATGGAGGTACGAGGTTTCTGCCCGACAGTGATGATATCTTTGTGATTATTTTGCGAGGAAAACGTTGAGATAATAGCCGTTTTGATTAGAAGTGACTGAAAATAACTTTGTACTTCAAGTTTAAAATGATACTAAATATTTTTTCAAGTGTCCAAATAAATTCCAAATATTATCAAATTACCTCGCGGCACCCCTGGACTGCCGTCACGGCACCCCAGGGTGCCCCGTCACCCACTTTGAAAACCCCTGCTCTATCCTATTATAGCATACTTCACTGTAGAGACATCTCTACTCATCAATCCTCTCTCTCTCCCCCCTTCCAGAGTGAGATCATCCGCGACAACCCCGGCGTGCTGGACTGTGTGCGCGAGGGCGTGGGCCGCGTGGTGGGCCTGGGCGTTCCGCACAGCAAGAGGCTCCTGCCCCTCCTGGCCCTGGCGGGGCCTACGCTCCTCCACGGCCTCCTACGGTACGTGTAGGGCGGACCCATTGATAGAGAGAGTTACGACACTTAAGTCGACTCCCATTGTAAGCGTGGAAAGCATAGTGGAAAGCTAGCTTAGCCTAGCTTACTGGAGCCTGTTCTCATTCTTAGCGAGCCTCTGCTGCTCTTCAGCCCCGTCCGCCCCCATTATAACCGAGGCATATTCACTCGCTGGTAAGTAGACTAAATCACATCTTTTCCCCCCTTTTTAACATATTCACGGGCCTCTCCAAGGTAGACAACATTACTAAAAGGGTGAATAAGACGTGATTTAGTCTACTTACCAGCGAGTGAAAATGCCTCGGTTATAATGGGGGCGGACGGGGCTGAAGAGTAGCAGAGGCTCGCTAAGAATGAGAACAGGCTCCATGCGACGCCACTTCCGGGCGGCGAGATCAAAGCGTGTCGCCACTCTGCTTACACTGCTCTGGTGTAGGGATGGGACGATCTGAAAATGTCATGTCACGATTAGGGCATTCACCAAATATTCGAATATTCAAAAGTCACTATTCGACGTTGTTCACCGAACAATATTCGCTTATTTTTGTTGTTTTCTCTTTAAAAAAAAATATATAGTTTATAAAGCTTGGCTAGGTAGGAAGTCATAAGAATGAGTTGTCAATGGCCCTGGTGGATGAATTTGTTAATGCTCTATACCAGGTGTTCTCAACCCTTTTCAGGCCGTGACCCCCAAAATAAACATTTGAACTGGGGACGCCCACCCTGACAAGCACTTGGAATTGTAGGTATTACATTTAATGTGACTCGGTTCCGCAAATAAATATTGTGAAAATAGCAGATCTGCTATTTTCACAATGTTTGCCTCTTGCTTACTTAATATTTGACAGTTTGGCCAGTCCTGTCGAATATTCGACTATACGAATACTTTGAGGTCGAATAATTCGAATACTAAAAATCACTATTCGTGAATGCCCTAGTCACGATTATTGTGACTTGAGAAATAGCTATTTACGATTAAATGTCCACAATACAATTATTGTGAGTGTTTTTTTTTATCAGGGTAAACGATAACGGCGATTATTGTCCCATCGGTGTTAATTTTGTCGACTAAGACTAAAAGACTACAAGATTTTGATATTTTGTCGATAAGACTAGACTAGACTAAAACAATTTCAGAAGACTAATACTATTATTTGTGTTATTCAAAAGACTAAGACTAAATCTAAGACTTATGGCTGTAAAAATGAACACTGGTATGTAACTGCAATGAAATTCAAGCCAAATACATCTTTTATGTTTGGTTTATTTTGACCAAGTAACAGGCAGTAGAAGACAACGACTTGTTCAGAGTTATGTGGTTATATTTAGCCCAAAATACTTAGACCAAGACTAAATGTTTTGATATTTAGTCGACTAAGACTAGTGTAACTGTCCCCAAACTGGACTCCTGGCACAGATAGACTACGGTTCGACTGATGTTCACAAGAATCTTTATTTTCCAGATGACACTCATGAATCACTGTGAATAACTGAAAATGACATAAATACATGTTTTAGATACAATGAAAGAAACAGAAATTAAACAATGCCCAATAACAGATGCAACAATAAAAGACAATGCAAAAGCATATACAAACAATAAAGAACTGACAACCAAACAACAAAGGTGATGTGCCGTCTGCGCCTTCTGCACCATGTTTAGGAGTAGTTAAATGTTCTCTTCCTTTTTGTAGAGACCCTTGTTGGCCCTTTTATCTTTTTGATATTTAGAGACTCTTCTCATATGGAGACAGAGCTCCCCTCTGTTCTATCAGCTTCATTTGCTTGAACCTCAGCAGGTGGCCTCTATTTAACTGACTGGAATGATTGATGTTATGTAACCACACCTACTACCTGTGCCACACATTACACTGTCTGGAAACAAGATGGCACTGAATTACCCCATTAGAAATACACAATATGTCACCCAAAATACACAAATTATCACCCCTTAACATATTTCCAGAAACTAACAATAAACAAAATAACCGCCTAGCCCCCCCCCCCATTGCTGGGACAGCTATTTCAGCTATTTCAGAAGACTAAGACTGGACTAAGACTAAATGGCGTGTTATTCAAAAGACTAAGACTAAATCAAGATTTGCTTAAAATAAATGAACACTGCGTCCCATCCCCTAGGTACGTGCTGTCCTCGGCCGTCCAGAAGCTCGTCCTCTGGCTCATCCAGAGCCGCCGGAAGCCGCAGCCGCCGCCGACGGACCCGCATCGCCCGCAGGCGACGACGACGGTCCTGGACGCCTACTTCCCCGAGCTGATGGCGTCGTTCGCCGCCGGGCTGGTGGCGGACGCCGTCCTCTACCCGCTGGAGACGGTGCTGCACCGGCTGAGCGTGCAGGGCACGCGCACCATCATCGACAACACGGACCTGGGCGTGGAGGTGCTGCCCATCAACTCGCAGTACGAGGGCATGAGAGACTGCGCGGCGGCCATCTGCCGCGACGAGGGCACCCTGGGCTTCTACAAGGGCTTCGGGGCGCTGGCGGTGCAGTACGCCATGCACGCCGCCGTGCTGCAGGTCACCAGGGTGGTGTACGCCGCGCTGCTGCAGGACCATGCGTAAGGAGGCGGAACCCCCGGCGAACCGGGCGGCTGCCGCCGTGCCGCGCGTCCCTTCTACATTCTGGTTGTAATAGTGGGTTGGCTTAACAAAATTATCGAAAACGAAGCGGATAAAAGCGCCAAACTTTTTTTCGGGCTTCTTTAGGACCTAACAATGGATTTTTAGCCTTGGGTACCAAACTTTATTTTGGTTTACCCCAAAGAATTATCCATATCAAGTTGGGCTCCCATCGACTTTCTATACAGGAGGAAAATACCCAGAAAAAAGATCTGCTTTAAGTAGGATGTGAGGGGTCTAACTAGGGGTTTGTCATGATTCTGAATCCATTGCAAGCATTTGTTTTGCACAAAAAACTTTCATTGGGCTATAAATGGCCCCACAAAACGATGGTTTAGTGATGAGTCATAATTTTTCTCAAATTTTTTTGGGGTGTTTTTGGGGGCCATTTCTAGCCCAAGGAAAGTTTTTTGTGCAAAACAAATGCTTGCAAACTTCAAAATAAAGTTTGGTACCCAAGGCTAAAATCCATCGTTAGGTCCTAAAGAAGCCTCAAACAAAGTTCGGCGCTTTTATCCGCTTCGTTTCGATGGTTTTGTTAAGCCAACCCACTATTCTACCTTCTGGCTGTAAAGATATGGTGCGGTGCCGGGGGTTCTATTCACACGTCCGCTTTTTTTCTCTCTCTAGCGCCAAACCCCCACACACACACACTCCCGCACTTTTCCCCCTGAATCACTTGGTCACTCGCTTGGGTGGGTTGAAGTCATACTGTGTAACGTTGATTTAGCGACAGCCGCTGTAGCGCCGTCGTCATTAGAGTGTTTGTCTGTAGACCGATTTCCTGAGCGCTCGTAGGAGGGCGGTGCAACAGTAGTGTAAACTTTACACTACTGTTGCACCGCCCTCCTACGAGCTGTAAAGTAACACTGTAAAGTAACTAGTAGCCTACATTTACTTAAGTACTGTACTTAAGTACAATTTTGAATATTTCTACTTTACTTGAGTATTTCCCATTTTCAATAATTTTACTTCTACTCCACCAATGGCTGCTGTGTTGGCGGCGGCGCTCTCTACAGGGGAGAGCTCAGGAAAACGGTCTATAAGGAAGGAGTGCTGGAAATAGGAATGCTGCTGGGTCCTAGCTCCCAAGGATATTCTCTGAAGCAACATGTCGTCAGAAACGGTACTTGTAAACTGTAAAATACATTAATAAATACGTTACCCTTGCCTACGTCATTTAGGCGCAATTGTCGGGGGGTGTCTCGCAACTAATGGCCGGTTTACACAAGAGAATTTGTGCGGACACGCACGCGAGTTCTGCATACGCGTGCGTGCACTTATTGATCCAGGCCTATTTGATAGCCTGCGTAGTGCGTATGCGTGGCTCGTGTCATAGACACACATGCTTTGAAAAGTCAGGTGTAGTCCGGCTGTTAAAATAATGTTTAATAGTGCTTGAGAAGGTGTCAAAAAACACATTTAGGTAAGGTGGAGTTGTTATTGTGAAATATATACATACAGATTATATGAAAAATAGCTTTGTTTTAATTGCCAAAGTTACACAGTATGACTTTAAAGTTCGACTTTAAAGACAAAAAATAATAATAATAATAACACAAAGGTCACGACCAGGAAAGGGGGATCGATTTCACGCAGATGTCATTCGCTTTGTAAACATACATTTCACGCGCCTTTTTAGAATGGATTCAAAGCTATCGGAAAATAGATCAAAAGGTTAATCACAAGATGTCACCAGGTAGAAATCCTTTGAACTCTGAGGTTCAGTTAATGCCTTCTGAAGGATGTCTGAGAGAAACAGTTTCGTGTGCAAAGCTGCCGATCACCGCTTGGATCCTGTGTTCTGTGAAATCTCGTAAAAAAAAAAGAGAGAAGCTGTTGTTTTGTAAAGCCGAAATCCACGTTTATTTATTAACATTTCAAATGTGTCGTTTGTGGGGCGGTGGGTTTGCGTTTTTTCTTGCCGTAAAAAATGTGATTTGGATTCACGCAGAGATACGCGGCTTGTTAGGAGACGCCTTCCACCTGTCCATTCTGTGAACATGGAGTGGGAAAGTACATGGAAGAGGAACTGCACTGACTAGTTTTGCCTCAGATGTTGATGGATGTTTGTTGAGATGATTGGTTGAAATGAAATGATCCAATAAAATTCTTTGGCTGATGATTGTTTCTGGAGCTGATTTCTCTCCCTGAGAGGGCTGGGTGAGCTACTACTCGTAGCAGCAATAGTACTAGGTTTGATTCATATAATTAATGTTGATAAACTGTACAAAATGAAGAATAGATAGTCACAGCTAAGCTGTTTGACTGTACTTAAAGGGATATTTCACTTTAAAAAAAAAACTTTTGTCATGTTATCGTCTAATCAGGCTTTTGGGAACACCCAGGACAGTTTTTGAATTTCTTCATTCAGTATTTAGATATTTGATATTAATTTCAGCCCATTTCCCCCTTCCAGGACCTTCCTATACAAACCCATTATAACTTCAAACTCCATTTTAACCATGATAGATTCAATTATAACAGCTGTCCTTTTTTCTGGTGACTCCTGACACACTCCGAATATGTGAGCAGGCCGTGTTTTTTTCGATAACATTCTTCATTGATTTCTATTAATTGTTTGGGCAAATGAAAATGATTAAATACAATAAAAGATTATAAAAAATAAATGAAAAAAGTTATGGAAAAGACACGGCCTGCTCACGTATTCGTAGGGTGCCAGGAGTCACCAGAAAAAAGGACAGTTGTTTTCATTAAATCTATCATGGTTAAAATGGAGTTTGAAGTTATAATGAGTTTGTATAGGAAGGTCCTGGAAGGGGGAAAATAGGGGGAAATGAATATCAAATAACTAACTACTGAATGAAGAAATTCAAAAACTGTCCTGGGTGTTCCCAAAAGCCTGATTAGACGATAAAATGACAAAAAGTTCCCAAAAGCCTGATTAGACGATAAAATGACAAAGTTTTTTTTAAAGTGAAATATCCCTTTAATATTTGTTCATAAATATTCAATATGAATGGATATGAATACCTGTAGGGCAGGGGTGGGCAACATTGATGATGGTGAGGGCCACTATATTTCCACTTTAACTCCAGAGTGCCACATTGCATATTGCTACGTCCTACTTTGTCATTCTAGTATCTAAGAAGCAAAAATAGGAGATCTGAGCTTGTAGATCGGCTATTTTTGATTCTTTTTAATTGGAATCCTGAAATGTAACATTTTGATTTAATTTCAAACGCATTTAATTATATACTCATGTTAACTTTATGAACCTAAATACAAATACATTGGACATAAAAATACATTTTAATACTACTATACTAGTCATTAAGCTACTAATAGACTGATGGAATTAAAACAAGTCATGTTTGGAATCGTAACAGCTGAAATCAATAATATATCAGTATTCCGGTATTAACCTGCGGGCCGCATTAAGTGAAGGCGGGGGCCGCATGTGGCCCCCGGGCCGCCAGTTGCCCATGTATGCTGTAGGGCCTACATTAATAGTCATATAATCACTGTTTGTAGCATCCAGGCGCTATTAGTGGATGGGGAGATTTCCTGGGAGTATTGAGTGTTGTTTTGTTGTGTAAGTGTTGTTTAAGTGTTTAATTCTTATCTGAGGGAAGTTAGTGTGGTTGCATCAGTGGCAAGTCTGGCAACTACAGTATAATATTTAGTGTGGGCAACCACATAGTATTTGCACAAATTTATGTAGATTCATAATGATGTTTGGACATTGCTCCTACACATCTCAAATTGATTCTACTCTATTTCAAGACAATTTACTCATCTTGCTCCACAAATCTTAAATTGTCAGAATTGTCTTAATGCTACATCCATCCATCCATCCATCCATCCATCCATCTTCAACCACTTATCCGGAATCGGGTCGTGGGGGTAACAGTTCCAACTGAGATTTCCAGATTTCCCTATCCCGAGCAACTTCCTCCACTCCCTCAGGGAGTATACCGAGGCGTTCCCAAGCCAGTTTGGAGATGTAGCCCTTCCATCTTGTCTTTGGTCTGCCACTGGGTCTCCTCCCAGTGGGACGTGCATCGAGGACCTTCCTAGGAAGGCGCTCGGGCCTCGGGGGGGCATCCGTACTAGATGCCCGAACCACCTAAGCTGACTCCTCAGAACGCAATTGTATTCTAGGATTAATCATTTTGGAGAAATTACGTTTGGAAATACCACTGATTTATGCAATTTTATTAGGTTATGGTTGGAAGAGAGAGATTAGTTTCCCAATTGTTCTTTTCTCGTCCTCAAATCTCTTCCTCACATCTCTGCTCCTGCCACTTAACGACATTAGGCAAAGATATAAGGACGAGATGTGAGGATGGAGGAATCAATTGATTGGCAAGTGAGATGACCTTGTACAGGCATGAGTCATAAGGATTTTGAAACAATGTTTGTTGACTTAACAGTGTGTTTTGCCCAGGTAATGTGATGTCATTTTATCTTTTCTATGCATCATCCACAGAACATGACAGATGTCCCTTGACTCTTTGACATGCATTGTCCCATAGATCCACACGTTCACAACGAACCACTCCCAAGGTCTGAAAATAAAGAGAAAATAAAGAACACTGCTCTGATTACAGTTTTATATTCATCTGGGTCATTAGAGATGAGACATTTGGATTTGATCCTCAAAAATCTCAAGGTTGGCAATTGAATGAAAAAGACACATCTTTACAAAACGATTGTTACTCTTGGCGACTTGTCATAGCCTGGCTGAAAGCCACTTTTATTTTAAACTAAACTATCATGACTAAATGACATGGTTCTGGTCCATCAGTATAATCAGTATGTGATGTGTCAACACTTTGTTTTATTTGGAGAAACTTGGTAACTTGGTATTTGTGCGATATGAAGTCAGTGGACTAAAAGACATTATCATCATTATCAGTGGTCATTTGAGGAGGCTTAGACTTCAAATCCAGTACTTCGAGCTTAACTACAAAAGAGGATAAGCTCATTCACATGTAGGCTGCACAGACTCTGGCAAGAGGCACATGTATGAAACGCAGTCCTTTGTGAGGTTCTGGACAGTGTTGTTTTTGACAGCAAATTTTGATTTAGTTTTAGTCATAGTCTTTTGAAGAAAATCTCATTTAGTTTTAGTCATAATTTAGTCTCCTGAAAGGTTTTAGTTTTAGTCTAATTTTAGTCGACTAAATATCATGAGATTTTAGTTGACTAAATCTACAGTTGATTTAGTCAACTAAAATGTATTTTGGCAGGCCTTGATGGCATCGTAATGACTGATCTTACACTTGGTTGCATGCTGAAATTAGCCGATCTACAAGCTCACAACGCGTCGCAGCGCTATTCTATTCTATATGCTATTTTCAGCAAGCAACACCTGAGAGCAACCAAACATAAAATTACTTTCTCTGACTAGTCCCTCCCTAACGTTTTAGTCTAGTTTTTATCTTGTTGACGAAATTGTCAATATATTTAGTCTTAGTTTTAGTCATCACAGCTTAGTTTTTATTTAGTTTTTGTCAGTGAAAAAACGCAGTCGACACACATTTTTCGTCATAGTTTTAGTCGACGAAATCAACACTGGTTCTGGATGAGTTGTCGGGCAGAATGCCCAGAGCTTGCAGTAAAAGCAAAAGGTATTCTACCTTTTGTAACTACTTTTCTCTGTGACAGTGGTATTTCCACAGTGGCATTCCTAAAGACGTGTGTAAAGGGCAGAGTCGGAGCAAAGAAAATTACATGAGGCTGTGCGGTAGACTAATGTGAGAGTCATTATCGTAGGCTATTGACCATGTTAAATACTAGCCTATACTAAGAAAGGACTGTTATTCAAAGGTTGGAACTACGACCCGCCATTGTGGTGTCCGCCTGGACTTAAACCGGGGTATCTAAAGACATGGTTAAGGTATAGTCAAAGGATTATGCGGTCCCAGGGTATCTGGGTTAATTTATACTTGTCAATCTCTAATTTGGGGAGCTTGCTACTCTGCAGGGAGGTGACATCATCACCTGTTCTTCCTGGACAAACGCCTTACAAACAACTGATTCACACAACCTATTTAAAGATGCTCCCAATGTTCCCAAAGTAAGGAGTGACCATCTGTTCTTGGTGCCTATCAAAAGGTCTGTGAGAAATGGGGGCTTGGCTGAGACGACAGGGCCTATACTTATGTGATGATGACGACATCTACTAAAGCATTTGGTCAGAATTTATTGAGAGGATTGCCCGCACTACTCCTCCAAAAAAGTAACGAGTAACGGCACTATTCCTCCTAAATTGAGTAATGTAAATGTAAAAACATTCCAGTTACTGGTCAAATGCTTTAGTCTGTACTTGTGTTACTATGGGCTAGGGCATTCACCAAATATTCGAATATCAAAGTCTCTATTCGACGTTGTTCACCAAAGTCGAATATTCGCTTTATTTTTATTGTTTTCTCTTTAAAAAATATATAGTTTATAATGCTTGGCTAGATAGGAAGTCATAAGAATGAGTTGTCATACTTGTCAATGCCCCTGGATGAATGTGTTAATGCTCTATACCAGGGGTTCTCAAACCTTTTTAGGCCGTGACCCCCAAAATAAACATTTTTGAACTGTGGGGACCCCCACCCTGACAAGCACTTGGAATTGTAGGTATTACATTTAATGTGACTCGGTTCCGCAGATAAATATTGCGTAAATAGCCGATCTAGTAGATCGGCTATTTTCACAATGTTCGCCTCTTGCTTACTTAATATTTGACAGTTTGGACAGTCCTGTCGAATATTCGACTATTCGAATACTAAAAATCACTATTCGTGAATGCCCTACTATGAGCCCCCCTGTCCTCCTTATTAGGATAAGGATTTGTGCTAATATATCGGCATACGTAAGGTTATGTTATATTAAGTGGCAAATTATGAGACAATGCATCTCAGGCGAGTTTATGGAGTAACAAAAAGTAGTGTAAGTAGTGTAACTAATGACTTTCTCCAGGGAGTAATCAAGTAATGTAAGGCATTACTTTGTTTAGTAAGTAATGTGTAATGTATTACTTTTTTGAGTAACGGACCCCAAAACACGTACAGTACAGTTAGCTACTGTACCCACCCATACCCCCAACCCCCAACTAATTTAAGCAAAAAAGAATGAAGAATGCAATACTTTGGCTTGAGTCAAAACAATTGAAATAGTGTAAGTACAAGTACAATCAATATTAGAAGCATGAACAGGTTGTTTCAAGATGTGAGTACAAGGAAGTCCTGAAGCGGCCAAAAGATGTAACAGATCTGATTGAAAGAGGGAGATTGTTCCAGTCAGATGGAGCTTTGTAGTGGAATGCCCTGCGTCCAGATTCAGACAGTGAAATAGGGATGTTGTGAGGAAGGAGAAATTGATTCCAGACATGCGTTCTCAATCTCATCCTGGTCTTTGAAACCTAGTAGGCCTAACCTACTTGGGGTCCACCCTATGTTCCCCAGGTTCTATGTTCCCCACAGGTTAAAATGCACCAGGTTAGCATTCACCAGCGTTAGTTTTACTGAGGTTAAGGTTAGGGTTAAGGTTAGGGTTAGGTTTAGGCATAGTTTTACTGAGGTTAGGGTTAGCGTTGAGGTTAGGTTTAGGTGGTAAATGGGGAACATAGACATAGTCCACCACTATAGCCATAGGCTTGATGGACCACCTGTAATTTTGCCTGGATCTCTAGTTGAGAAACACAACTAATGACCTGGTGACCTAAGATGACGTAGAGTCAGTGATGTTAACAGTCAGTGATGTTAAGTTAATGTTGTGAAACTTACACTTCCAGGTTTCATTTCCAGAAAATTGGTGCGTCGGCGGGGAATTCCATTGAAAAACTATAGATAGGATCACAAGACTGGATTTCTTGGTTGAGTCATCATTAGGAAATGTGCCCATTTAATTCCATGTGTCTGCTCACTCACATAAGTTACAGTATATTGATGAGTTTAATACAGAAGGTTAGATTAAGTAAGAAACAATGGCCAATGGGATAGGAATACAACCAGAGGTCCTCATCCTTTGGTGAGCTCTCCTGGAACACCACTAGCTTATTTCAGGTAATAATGACTGTTAGAGCTTGATAATTCCATGTGCATAATATCGCACAACGACTTATGACATCAAGCCCCTAACAGCCATTGTTTAATTTCAAGCTCCCCCACAAACATACAGTATACTCAAATATGTTCTTACATTTGACAGAAATGTCACTTAAACACATTAGAATACAATTACCGGTTACAATTGATGTAATTACATTTTACAGTGTGTTATTATAAAGCATTATGACGAGTACTAAACAGATAATAATCTGCATAACAATTAACAAATATGTTTATAATGTATTAGGCCAGTGGTTCTCAAAGTGGATTTCAGCGACTCTTTAGGGTCCTTCATGGGGGTCTAAATTGACCCTCTACAAGTCTGTTACTTTGACAGACAGTGTACACATGATGGAACCAAATGAACGTTAGGGTGTTACAAAAAAAAAAAAAAAAAAAAAACACCCCCAGGTTGATTAGTCAGGGTTGAGGACGAGGACTGTTTCACAATGAGTTTAAACCCCTCCGTGCTCAACAGAGAAGGGAGCAGAGTCGTCAATTGGGTATGGCAAGCTATGGCAGCTGCCATACCTTGGCTAAAGGGGGAAATAATAAAATGTACTGTAATCGTGCCTGTTGCTAAGGTATGGCAACATGACTGGTGTCTTGCACGCGCGCAAGACACCAGTCATGTTGCCATACCTTAGCTTTTTCTGAACTGACGCCACTGGAAGGGAGAGAATGATTTCCGACACAGCCCTCGTCATGTGACGTTGTGGAAGCGGCCTCACCCACCTTGCCTTCAGCTTCCGTTTCATTGGCCTTACTTTCAAAATACAGCAATATTAGAAAGTGACCCGACGCTTTAAAAATATAACACATGAATGATTCATTCGTTAATTAATCCGATCGAATGGATGTATTCATTCACTTTCAATCAAATGTCATTAGTGACTTTGTGTAGTGGCTGTTTCTGACCATAGAGGTTTTCTTATTTTGAAAAGACTCCCTTTGCGGCTCACACTGACGGACTCGGTGTTTCGCCGAAACCGGTGACCCATCCTATTCTGTGACTACTACCGGCGTTGCCATGTCCGCTTTTTGTAAGCGACTATTGGCTTCCATTTCTGTAATGTTGCTTGTAAATATGGGCAGTTGCAGTTTTTTTTTGGGAGCATGTTTCTAAAAAGCTTGAGCTTCCAAATGTATGGATGTGTGGCCTAGACTAGTGAAATTCTAACATGATCGATTCTCAACCACCAGACCAGACCAAAGGCATATATATCCCTATGGACAAGGGGAGACACTATTGATCAGGCCGTCAAGCGGAGGCAGTGAGTCTGAGTGTCTGACTCACTCTGCTACACAACTTTGAGGATCGGTCAAACTTCATATAACATTTCGGCTATCCAGACTACTAGTAAGACGCCTAAGGGCCCCAAAGGGCGAGGTCGCGCCATGCCTTGGCCATCTCATCTGGCCAGTGATGTATATGTGACCAGTTACCCATAGCCTATATGGAGGCCCCTGGTACCCTCTATTCTGCCGTGCACTTTTATCTCTGCTGTGCACTTTATCTCTGCAGGCAAGGATTTTATTGGTAGCATTTTAAGTGTTTTATCTAGCTTTTTAGCCGTTTTAGTGATGTGCTTAG
This sequence comes from Nannobrachium achirus, assembly GCF_963921795.1. Lineage (NCBI taxonomy): Eukaryota > Metazoa > Chordata > Actinopteri > Myctophiformes > Myctophidae > Nannobrachium > Nannobrachium achirus. The sequence goes on along the minus strand of NC_137822.1, from coordinate 53,735,309 downwards.
CGTGTGTTGGGGTTGATACTGTTCTTGTGTATGTATGTGTATCGTGTTTCCCCTACTTGTTGAGCTCCTGTGAGAACTATGAATTTCCCCATGTGGGATCAATAAAGTCTATCGTATCGTATCGTATCGTACCCATATATGGATATCCATGTACTGTATTTGGAGATGTGCTGTGAGACCCCAAACATACTTATCCAGTTTAGGCCTATATACATTATGTGAAAAGTCCTATGATGTCTATGACATCTGACATCATACATACAATCCCTTTTATGCCCATATATGGCGATCCCTGTCTGTAGAACCAGCCACACAGATGGGCTGTCTTCCTCCATATAGCCTATGGGCATTCCCATATGAAGTCCTGTTAGATATGGGCTTAATATTAATGACATCAGGGATCTCCATATATGGGCATAAAAGGGATTCGTTTAGAGTGGTTCCAATCCCATGACATCACAACATACAATCCCTTTTATGCCCATTGCCCATACATGGAGATCCCTCCATGTCTTGGCCATCTGGCCAGTGATGTATGGATGACATCAGGGATCTTCATATACGGGCATAAAAGGGATTCATGGGGAATACCCATATATGGACTTTTACATAGGTGATATCACCTGTGATGTCACAGTGATGTGTCCGGGGGAACCACAGTGTCAGGCGTGACCTTCAGACCGAGATACGCGGACAAGATGTGCCGGTTTTCATAGTAAATTTGCGACCTACGGTCGCAATGAACCCAAAACCTACTCCAAAATCCCCACACACAGTTCATTGAGTTCAAATCCATGAAGGAGTGGTGCAAGCTTGAGGATTGGTCAAGCTTCACATGACATGACAATGACATGTCATGTGAAGCTTGACCAAAATAACCTCTATGTCATGATGTGATGACATTTTGACGATTTTGGGCTTGTTTTCCTTAGACCTTGGTTGCTTATCATTTCTCTCTCGCACAACCTGGCAACACGGACTAAGCGCGCTTGCAGTAACCGCCCATGCGGTAACCTGATTCGAGAAGACAGACAGCCCCCAGGACACCGATGTCGGCGGAACACCATCCATCCCATCCACCCACCCCACCCCCCCGCCCCGACCATAACCAAACCATATGACCGGCGGTCTGCTGACGGCTGCCAAGCCCAGAGAAGAGCCCTCAGCCCCGCGGCGCACACCGATCCATCCCTGATCCCACCACCGGTAGACCACCATGGCTCTCCTGGAGCTCGCAATGCAGGGACTGTCCGTCGTCGGGGTCGTTTTATTCTGCGTCCTCTGGCTGATGCACCTCATGTCAATCATTTACGTGTGAGTACCGTACGATCGTCCCGACGTTCAACCTGTGAAATCGGGGAATGAATAATACGTTTATACCAGCCCCATGTCGGCATATTTCCAGTGTATTTTTCTTAACGTTCTAGAGACGTGTTTTTCTTTTCAAACGCCGGATTTGATTGCGGTATTTTATTATATATTTTTTAAATTTTGTATTCATTGAAACAATTATTCACCAGTATTTTTTGTCAAATTGGGGGGAAAAAACAATACATGAACAAGCCCCGTGTCGGCATATTTGCTGTGTATTTCATATTTTTTTCTTTAGGTTCTAGATACGTGTTTTCCATGTCAAATGCGGGATTTAATTGCGCTATATTATTATATATTTTTTTAAATTTTGTATTTATTAAAAAAATGATTTACCAGTATTTATTATTATTGTTTGTTGTTATCAATTAGGATGAGTAGTATATGGGGTATATCCGGGATATGCTAGGCTATATGCTAACAGGGAAGCAGGCTATTAAACTGCCGGGCGCTTTAAAATGATGAATGTTCGTTTGAGGCTTTTTTTTAGAGGAATTGGCGAGATTTGCGTGGAATGACGAGTGATTTTAGTTTTGTGCCGTCGTTGTTTTCTGGCGGACTTTGATTTCACCTGTCAGTGCAAGAGCTAGCCGTTAGCCGCTAGCCACCTAGCGTTAGGGGCGTGTGTAGTGGGCTACTGTATTTAATAGAGTGTGTGTGTGTGTGTGTGTGTGTGTGTGTGTGTGTGTGTGTGTGTGTTGCCTGTCTGACACTGACCGCTTTCTGCCAATCTGATTGGACAGGGATGCATGTAGCCTCTACTTCAGGGGTCTTCAATGTTTTCAGGCCAAGGACCCCTTAGCTGAGAGAGAGAGATGAAGCAGGGACCCCCACAACCTTTTCATAGATTCCATATAGTTTCATTGTTTGACAGCACGACCATCAGTGTATTTTGGATTCATGTCAATTTGTGTTTTCAGATATTTAACCACTTGAACCGTCAATACTTAATAAACTTGACCTTTCACTCTGTACTTAGTCTGCTCTTTTCCCCCTCTACACCAAAGCTCTTTGCCAAAAAATGCTGATCTACAAGCTCACAACGCCTCGCAGCGCGAGGCGTTGTGAGCTTGTAGATCTGCTATTTTTGGATAAAGTTCTCAGAATATGGACATTAGGGTTCAAGTAAAAGTCTGGGTTTCCGAGGCTAGGGTTCAAGTGGTTAATATAAAAAAAGGAGAAAAAAGGTTTCTATGACACAAAGATTTGGAGGACCCCCTGTAGTATCTCTGAGGACCCCCTAGGGGTCCCGACCCGGACCCCCTGTTGAAGACCCCTGCTCTACTTCATTACAGTGTTATTATTGTATTGTATTTTGCAGTAGTGGAAAGAAATAAGATTTATGTTTTAGTATTAGTAGTCTACTTTCATTAATATTAAAGTATTAATACTGCTATGTAGAAACACTGTTACAAGTAAAAATCCGGAATTTAAAAAAAGTACAAATTGGTATCACATAATCACAATGTACTTATAATGTAACACAAATAAAAGTACTCATTATGCAGAATGTCCCATTTTAGTTTTCAAATGTATACACATTTTGAAAATAGCAGATCGTTAGGTGGGGTTGGCAAAAGGGCCTTTCTGTGTGGAGTTTGCATGTTCTCCCCGTGTCTCCTAGGGTAGATACCCTCACAAAAACATGCAGTAATCCTGGTCTCTATAAAGCCTCCCCCTGGCCAGCCGGGGCGCCTGATGGAGGGGAATGGAACTGGTTGGAATAACGTGTTCCTTCCACGCGCTACGTCCAACCGGGGAAGCTCCCCCTGTCAGGTGATAAGAAGCGGCTTGCTCACTCCTCATGCATTGAAGGAAGCATGAGCTCAGTTCGGGGCCCTCCCCAGGATGGCAGAGGGAGAGTAGAGCCCAGGATCACAGCTTAGGCAATTGGCACCGGGTGAAAAAAATGGGTTACAAAAATCGTGGGATAAAAAAAGAAAAAGAAAATAGCAGATCTATTGAGAGCTTGGAGATCAGTTATTTCCAAATGGTCGAATAGGGCTGAAGTGGTTGGTGTGTTTTGTAACTGTCCAACTGGCCATCTACAACTCTTTGCATTGCGACTTAATTGTGAGATGTTGTGAGATTGTAGATCAGCTATTTTCACTATATTTAGGGGGAGGGGGCGCACAGCCTGAAACGGTTTAGATTAACCCATTTAGAACGGGTACACATTTTGTGTATCATTATTTTATGCTTTAACTATTGAAAAATAGCAGATATACAAGCTCACAGCGCGGCACCGAGTGCCGCGCTGCGAGCTCGTAGATCTGCTATTTTTGAAAAGTCGTGAACATTAGAATTTTGAACCCGATTCTATAAGTGTCTTTTGAATCCTTCTAATTCTAGGCCTAAATGGGTTAAAACCACTTCTGTAAAAGCATAAATTGGTCACTCACAACTCGCAAGCCGCAGAGCAGTGGTATAGGTCAGGGGTTCCCAAACTTTTTTGTCTCAGGGCACCCCATCAATAATTTTTTAATCCGAGGCACCCCTACATTATAATTTTCACTGCCAGCACCTTATATTCATAGCATATCGTCGGGTGGAAACCTTGTACTGTATGTCCTAAACCGTTCATTTTGTATTTATCATCTATAAAATGTACTAAACTAGTGAAAACAGCAGATCTACAAGCACACAACGCCTCGCGCCCTTGTAGATCGGCTGTTTACACTAGTTTTGTGCGACAGTCTTGTCTGATGAGCAGGACTTTGCTTTACCAAAAGACGTACACATTTGGAACTTGGAGATACAAGGTTTCTGCCCGACAGTGACGATATTTTAGTGATTATGTTGCGAGGAAAGCGTTGAGATAATAGCCATTTTGGTTAGAACTGAAAATAACTTTGTACTTCAAATTTAAAACGATACTAAATATTTTGTGTCCAAATAAATTCCAAATATTATCAAATTGTCTCGTGGCACCCCTGGACTACCGTCACGGCACCCCAGGGTGCTCCGTCACCCACTTTGAAAACCCCTGGTATAGGTAGGCAACCGGTGGGAAGAACTGGCCCGGTCACCAGCACTAATATCTGGCCTGGCAAATACATTTGTAAATCATTGATAACATTAGTCTGAGTGTATAGCGAACCTGCCCTTGATAAATATAGTAATACGCACAAAACAATTGGACCTGTCAAATTGGACGAATATATCTTTGAACTCTACTTTGGCCTAGAATGACCGACGCTAATACACAGTCAACAGTCATTAATGTTACAAATGAAAGTCTCACTGGATATGGATGGACAGCAATGGCTTTGCATTGATGAAACTGAAGTCCTGTCCATACTCTCTCAGAAACCGAACCTTTCGTCGGAATGGTCCGGTTCAACTTAGGGATGTCAAAAATGGACCTTTATCAAAATCGATTATTCTATAGCAATAATCGAATATTATTCGAAAATCGATAATTAATTATTATTATTTATTTATTTAAAAAAAAAAAAAAATTTTTTTTTCTTCTGTTTTTCTTATTTTTTTACTGGATTTCAATGCACATTTACATATGTACAACATGGCTCTTCAGGTAATTGGTAGCCTAACTACTACTCTTCATCTTTCTTTTTTAGTGTGCCAGTGTACTGTTCACCTAATCTCTCAAGAACAGATTCTGTGATGCTTTACAATACAGAGGACGCTGTTTTCCCTTTTCTTTGATGATGGCCACCAAGTACCAAACAATCAAGCCTGAATCAATCACACCTGTGTCTGAGACGGGGGAGGGGAGTGTGTAGCAGGCAGCTGCCACTCTGCTGTGCTCCTTCACTCTGAGTGTCTACACAGTTTACAGTTGGTGCTGGTGTGAATAATAAATCAATGGCCATTTACTATTATCATTAATACTATTGTTAGCCTATATTCTATATTTTGGTTGAAACTAACTAACTAAGCCAAAAAATAGTATTAAAAAAAAAAATAATAATAATATTTTTTCGATTTTCGATTATGAAATATTAAAATCGAATATTGATTAATCGAACGAATATTCGAAAATCGATTATTCGGTGACATCCCTAAAAATGACGTCACTTGGAACTTCTGAAAAGCATTACCCCAAATTAGAGTTCGGAATGCTGCACGTCGGAAAGTCGGAGAGATTATGGACTGGCCTTAAGTTTGAATGTTCTGTACTCTTACTCTTTAGACCAGGGGTCTTCAGTGTTTTCAGGCCAAGGACCCCTTAGTTGAGAGAGAGATGAAGCAGGGACCCCCACAACCTTTTCATAGATTCCATAATAGTTTCATTGTTTGACAACACAATCGTCAGTATATTTTGGATTCATGTCAATTTGTGCTTTCAGATATTTAAACACTTGAGCCGTCATTACCTAATAAACTTGACCTTTTACTTTGCAGGCTACTTAGTCTGCTCTTTTTCCTCTCTATACCAAACCCCTCTTTGCCGAAAATAGACGATCTACAAGCTCACAACGCCTCGCAGCGCGAGGCGTTGTGAGCTTGTAGCTCTGCTATTTTTGGCTACAGTTCTCAGAATATGGAAACTAGGGTTCAAGTTGTTAATATAAAAGGATTGCAAGATTTGGAGAACCCCCTGTAGTAACTCTGAGGACCCCCCAGGGGTCCCGGACCCCCTGTTGAAGACCCCTGCTTTAGACTTTTGGATGAACAAACTCACGTTTTAAGAAGCAATCCAAGTGTTTCACGTGCCTTCAACTATACACGGGTTCTCTCCGTTCCAAGTAGAGACGTTGAATCATAAAAGAGCTCTTGTTTGAAAATGAGCATGGCTGTCTGTCAGTCTTTTTTCTTTTTTTTACTTTCTGATCAACTAACTATCCTCTAGTCTAAGTCAGGCATCTTCAGCATTTTTCAAGCCAAGGACCCCTTGGCTTGAAAAAAGATTCCTATCAGACAAAGATTTGGTGGCCCCCCTGTAGTAACTCTGAGGACCCCCTGTTGAAGACCCCTGCTCTAGGTGCCACATTCAAGGATGGTGCCTGCACAAAAAAAAGATTACCAGTTTTTTATTATCAGTAGTTATACCACACATCTATTTATTAACGTTTATAGCAATATAGTTGTTATTGTATGTAGATCAGGGGTCTTCAACAGGGGGTCCGGGACCCCTAGGGGGTCCTCAGAGTTACTACAGGGGGTCCTCCAAATCTTTGTGAAACTTGAAACCTTTTTTCTCCTTTTTCATATTAACCACTTGAACCCTAGTCAGTGTCCATATACTGAGAACTTTAGCCAAAAATAGATCTACAAGCTCACAACGCCTCGCGCTTCGAGGCATTGTGAGCTTGTAGATCGGCTATTTTCGGCAAAGATAGAGGGGAAAATAAGCAGAATTAGTACAGAGTGAAAGGTCAAGTCAAGTGTATTAAGTATCGACGGTTCAAGTGGTTAAATATCTGAAAACACAAATTGACATGAATCCAAAATACACTGGTGATGATTGTGCTGTCAAACAATTAAACTATATGGAATCTTATGAAAATGTTCTGGGGGTCCCTGCTTCATCTCTCTCTCTGCTAAGGGGTCTGTAAACGTTGAAGACCCCTGATGTAGATAATAAGTCGCATGTTACAGTTCCTTAACCCATTTAGGCCTAGAATTATTGAATGCTTTAACCAGTGAAAAATGGCAGATATACAAGCTCACAGCGCTGCGAGCTTGTAGATCTGCTATTTTAGGAAAATGTGTGCACATCTTTGAATATATGTATTTTCAAAGCGAACGTATGTAACTCAAATTTCGCTTCTGGGGGGTCCCTGGAACTAAATATTTTGAGATGGGGTTCCGTGGCCAAATACATATCATTTTGGGGGTCCTTCACATGAAAAAGTATGAGAACCACTGACATAGTAGTCTCTCAAGAACAGACTAACTGAGCTCCAGTTAAGTGAAAAGGACCTTTTCTTTGACGATGGCTGGCCAGATTGCTGACATAGAAACATAGGGTTTTTCCAAAAACCTTAGAAGGATTCAAAAGACACTTATAGAATCGGGTCAAAATTCTAATTTTCACGATTTAAAAAAAATAGCAGATCTACAAGCTCGCAGCGTGGCACTCGGTGCCGCGCTGTGAGCTTGTATATCTGCTGTTTTTCAATAGTCAAAGCATAAAATAATGATACACAATAATGTGTAGTGTACCCGTTCTAATTAGTCATTGATTGTGTTCTGGTCCACCATCTAATAGCTTAGAAAACAACTGGCTTGTGGCCAAGCTTGCCCACCCCATGCCGTAGAGGAACAACGTTGAAAACCGTGTTTAGTGTGTCTGGCAGGCGACCCCGGTTTTCCCGGTGACCCTGAGCACAACGGTGGGGGCGCAGGAGTGTGGGGAACACGCCACTGACGCGTGATTATGGATCCAACTGGGAAAGATGGATGGAAACGGCAAAGAGCGCTCGTTTTCAGTTATTGTCCACGACATTGCAAGCGGCGCGAAGGCCAGCGGACCTTGGTCCTGCTCTTCGCCCCCGAGCGCCGCAGGCGCGAGTGGCCGCGAAGAGCGGGCCAGGGCCGCGCGGCCGGCGGAGCGCCGCGCGAGTTACGAAGCCGTGGTGAAAGCAATCGTTAGGCCGCGAAGAGCGGGCCAGGGCCGGCCGCGCGAGTTACGAAGCCGTGGTGAAAGCAATCGTTAGGCCGCGAAGAGCGGGCCAGGGCCGCGCGGCCGGCGGAGCGCCGCGCGAGTTACGAAGCCGTGGTGAAAGCAATCGTTATATTAAGCGCACGATAAACGCCATGATAATTGGGTTTTGGTGCACCTCGCGCGGTCCAAGTGACTACAACGGAGCGCTCCCTACGTCCGGTTCAGCCAATCACAAGCTTCAAAAATGAGTCCGGGGCGTGGTTATCCATCTTTCCCAGTTGGACCCATAATCACGCCTGACTATTGCTGATGATGGAGAAGTTATGTCGCTTTATGTATTGAGAGGCACTCTTGTCGATTTCGTAAGAGACCCGTCGCCAATTGCAAGATATGTCAAAGTTATTGGGGGCCATGATGATAACCCCTTCTTCCCACTAATAGACTAATAAGGATTTATATTGTCTATGTTATTGTTTACAACCACAATTATTCACGTGTGGCAAGATCGCGGTTCCACTAGTTTTACTAGTAGGCTAGTGTAGGCTTTTAGAAGCCTTTTCAGAAGTCAATTTTATGTTTTCCATTCAACGATTTCCTTTATCCTCATCTAATCTTGCGCTAATGCACGCAACTGTTTTCGCCAGGTTTTAAGGCCTAGTATGCTTTTCAGAAGTACATTTAACGTTTTCCATTTAACGTTTTCCTTTATCATCAGGATTCACTCTAATGCACGCAACTGTTTTCGCCAGGTTTTAAGGTCTTATTTTAGTTGTTTCTGATAAGCTCGCGACCCTCCTTGCCCATCGGCCCCCACCGTTGCGTTCAGGGTCACCGGGAAAACTGCGGTCGCGTCTGGCAGGGGTTGTCATTTATTTGCACGCTAGGGCTCTCTTCCTCTTGTAGTAGTTGGTGATTGTTTGAATGCCCTGGCACATGCGCCGAGCATCCTCATGCTGAACGTTTCCTTGTATAGAACTGGAAATTTTAGTCCTTTTAACTCTCAAATACCTGGAACGCGCCCGAGTCGCGTTAGATTTTAACCACTTTAACCATTATAGTATGCTTTAACTTTAGAAAAATAGCAGATATACAAGCTCACAGCGCGGCACCGAGTGCCGCGCTGCGAGCTTGTAGATCTGCTATTTTTGAAAAATCGTGAAAATGAATGCAAGTCTTTGAATATCTTTGACCCGATCTTTGACCCGACTTCTAAATCCTTCCTCTAAATCAGTGGTTCTCAAACTTTTTCATGTCAAGGACCCCCAAAATTACAGATATTTGGCCACGGACCCCATCTCAAAATATGTTGTTCCAGGGACCCCCCAGAAGCAAATATTTGAGTTACAAATGTTTGCTTTTAAATAGATATATTCAAAGACTTGCAACGAAATATCATGATTTTTCAAAAATAGCAGATCTACAAGCTCGCAGCGCGGCACTCGGTGCCGCGCTGCGAGCTTGTAGATCTGCTATTTTTCAATTGTTAAAGCGGTCAATATTATGGGTTAACACTGGTAGTGAGGCTATTTTTAGAGCTTCTCAGCACCCCCTTGTCCTCAGATCTAAAAGCAGCGATAACTTTCAAATAAGCGGCTAACCGGTTTGCCATGGCTATTCCTAGTTCCTAGTAGGGCATTCACCAAATATTCGAATATCAAAGTCACTATTCGACGTTGTTCACTGAAGTCGAATATTCGCTTTCTTTTATTTTTTTATTGTTTTGTCTTTAAACAAAAATATATATATTTCTTCATGGTTTATAAAGCTTGGCTAGATAGGAAGTCATAAGAACCCTGACAAGCACTTGGAATTGTAGGTATTACATTTAATGTGACTCGTTTCCGCAGATACATATTGTGAAAATAGCAGATCTACATGCTCACAACTACATGCTCACAACGCCTCGCAACGCCGTTGCGAGGCGTTGTGAGCATGTAGATCGGCTATTTTCACAATGTTCGCCTCTTGCTTACTTAATATTTGACAGTTTGGCCAGTCCTGTCGAATATTCGACTATTCGAATACTTTGAGGTCGAATAATTCGAATACTAAAAAATCACTATTCGTGAATGCCCTAGTTCCTAGTCACTATTTTGTTCATTTTAAGCAGTGGCTAGTAAACTGGGGTAATCTAGTCTGTCTCCTAGATGGGTACAGCTTTGCATGCACCTTTTATATTGGTGTGTATTCTGTATATGATCCATTATTCTCTCCAATTGCTGGAAAGTGGACAAAAATTTACAAAAACTGCAATGATAAAGAAACCTGTCTCTGTCTCTGTCTCTTGCCCAGTCGCCTGCACATGCACAGGAGAGCCACGGAGAAGCCGGCATTGAAGTACTCTGGGGTGTCGCTGCTGAAGCCTTTGAAGGGAATCGACCCCAACCTCACCAGCAACCTGGAGACGTTTTTCACCCTCGATTATGATCAGGTGAGGATGATACTCCTGAGTCCTGTCCAGGATAACACAAGGGCGGCGATTGGTTGGATGGTTCTGGAGCTATGCGAAGGACATTCCTTAAAATATTTGTCAAAGAGAACTTGTAGATTGGCTATTTTTTGGCAAAGACATTTGATAGAGAGTGAAAAAAGTATGTATATTCAGTGATGTTGTTAGGTTTTCAATGTAATGGGTCCCGACACCCACAGGTGGCCATTCAAATGCATCCCAGGATTATTTGATGGGTCCTGCGACGACACACGCATTATGTATCAACGGTGAAAACATCAAAAAGGACTTTAATTTAAACAAATAGTGGCAAATAGCTACTTGTATGTAGTTAATAAAGGACAGAAGCATGGATTTACAAGACAATCTCAATCATCTCATCAATAATGCCAAAATGCACAGCTGTGGAGACTCCACCACATGCAGCTCAGCTGGTGCAGTGAAATGACTGATAGCAGGAAGGATAGTGTTGTGTGCATCCTGGGGATGCAGGGATGCTTAGTTTAATGAGTCCTTTATTAAACATATGGGTCAGGGACTCAGGATGCAGGGCTAGTAGCATCACTGTACCGTTTTACCAATTATAGAGGGTTTAAGTGGTACCAGATATGCAGCTCGGCAAATAAAAGAGAACTGTCAAACCAATTGCCTTCACATTCACACATTCACACAAAAACGTTTGGAGTCCAATCGGATGAGCCTATCTATAAATTCCACACATCTCTGTCTTATCTGTCTGTCCTTCGGATATCTTGAGAACATCCAATTGACTTTACACTTTGAGTCGCTTTGATCTGCAGTTTGCCAGAACCGGTGTTGATCACTATTATACATACATAAATGACTCACAGAGTCACATAGATGCAACTTTGCACCCAGTGCTGAATACCAATGACACGCAGGACAATAGTGCATTGTTATAGTGAATAACCCATCTTCTTTGCTTCAAGTCAAAGTACTCCTAAACATTGCTCTCTTAATGAAGTGTGCATTCACTGCATTGAGAAGTAGTGTGTCTCACAGTGCCAGGCAGCTGAACAAGTGCCAGGCAGCTGAACAGCGCAGCACAAATCGGTGCAACAGACCCGTTGTTGATATAATACTTCGTATTTGTGCTTGTTAAAGCAACATTTTATCGAGACTAACACACGCCATTTGCAGCCCGCGGGGGGCTACTGTCAGGCCCCCACCAACCCCAGTAATAATGGTGGCAGAAGAGCAGCAACAACACTAGTATATCGTCGTTGTCGGGTGGAAATCTGGTATCTCTAAATTTGTATGTTCTTTCGCAAAGTAAAGCCCTGCTTCATCATTCAAGGCCGTCTCACAAAAGTAGTGAAAACAGCCGATCTACAAGCACACAACGCCTCGCGGTGCGAGGCGTTGTGTGCTTGTAGATCGGCTGTTTTCACTAGTTTAAATCATTTTTAAAATGATAAATGCAAAACGAACGGTTTTGGACATACAAGATTTTCACCCGACAACGACGATATCTAAACTGTCGCTGGAGTAGCGGGAACGCCACCGTCGCCCCCCTGCAATGTTGTGGCCCTCGGCTTGGTACCCTAGACATGATTCGGCCCTTGGGGAAAACTAATTGGGGAACCCTGCAGTAGACAGTGTGTTTATTTCATTATATGCATATGTATGTTTGCTTGTGTAACGTATCCTTTTGGTGTGCGTTCTTTGCGTGCAGTATGAAGTCCTGCTGTGCGTTCAGGACTCGGACGACCCGGCCATCGAGGTGTGCAAGAAGCTCCTGGGGAAGTACCCCAACGTTGACGCAAAACTCTTCATAGGTACTTCCATCTTCTGTTGTGTGTGTGTGTGTGTGTGTGTGTGTGTGTGTGTGTGTGTGTGTGTGTAGGGCTGTCACAATTATAACATAATCATCTAATTGCAATTATTTGACATAATCGCCATAATCGTTTCCATGTTCAAAAATGTTAATATATTTTCTAACATTTTCAAAAATTGTGCAAATAGCAGATCTACAAGCTCACAACACGTCGCGATGCTACGCGCTGTTAGCTTGTAGATCGGCTATCTCCACTATCAATGTTCTTTTTTTAAGTATAAAGTTGTCAAACATACAGTATGTATATTTAGGTTATGTGTCATATCTGCCATTTGCAACTTCAAAGCCTAAAAGCCAAACGGAAATGTAAAGACACAATGAAATCATTAGTCGCAGTTATTTGAGAGACAATTAATCGTCATGTAAAATGTCATAATCGTGTGTGTGTGTGTGTGTGTGCGCGCGCGCCTGTGCATGTCTCTCTGTCTCTCTCATGTTCCCTCTGAAACTTTGCTTTATTCTCCAGGAGGCAAGAAGGTGGGGATCAACCCCAAGATCAACAACCTGATGCCGGGTTATGAAGCTGCAAAATATAACCTCATCTGGATCTGTGACAGTGGCATTAGAGGTACTATGGTTACTACTGTTTATACTACTACTACTACTACTACAATGATTACCAGTAAAGGGCTTTGCACACAGGGCCGTTGCGTTTCTTTCCGTTTGCTGCATGATTAAAACGCATTGGATTTGGTGTGCAAGGCTGTGCGGAATCCACACTGCGGATCCGAAAAGGAGTCATAAAAGGAGTGATGAGTTTTTACAGGGGGGAAAAAAACGCACAGCCGCAGCCACCTGCCGCATGGCAAATTCTGAGCCGGTGTGCATGAGGTCATAGAGAATCATTGTTTTCTTTAACATTTTTAAATCGTCCGTTTTTTCCGTGCGGAAAAAAAACCTGCGTCTGTGTGTAAAGGGCTTAAGACGCCCCAAGGGCGAGAAGCGACACAATATGTCCATATAGTGGCATTCCCAGATATGGGCTTAAAATATATATATTAACTCATTGCATGCCAGGCCCGATAGTCCCGAGATTATTTTAATGTCTTTCCCTGCCAGGCCCGATAGTCCCGAGAATTTCCGCCATTTTGAAAAAAAAACATTTTTTTTTTTTCAAAAAAAACTTTTTTTTCAAAAATGTTTTTGGACCCCAAAAAATGTAGTAGGCATGATAGAAATCGCGAAATTGCATGTTTAACCCCCATAGCAACCCCATCTATCAAACATGGCAGCCATCTTTGTTTACATTTTAGGAAAACATAATGGCTTGTATCTCATGAATGCCTGAACGGATTTCCATTCGGATTTTTTTGTTTGAAAGCTGTGAGCAATGTGGACACACGTGGTGCATTATCTAGGCATGGGTGTGCATGATCCGTGCACTATGAATTACATGGAAGTCTATGGAGACCAGAGGCACCATAGAGTACGAAGGTATTGTTAAATGGCGGGGAATGTGTTAAGTTTTGTTTTTTTGGGGGCTTCTATGCCTTTATTGAGATAGGACAGTAGACTGACAGGAAATGGGGAGAGAGATGGGGAGTGACATGCGGAAAAGGTCGTCCGGACCGGGAATCGAACCGGCGACACAAAGCCTATGCGGTATGCGCCTGGACAAGTAGGCCAGCGGGCGCCCCGTAAACGAGTTAATATTGATGACATCAGGGATCTCCATATATGGGCATAAAAGGGACAATCGAACATCTTTCGTCATGTTCACTCCAGCCCCCTCTAAACGGTCCAGAATGCGCCAGGGGTCACCAACATGTCCGTGCACGGACAAATGCACTGGACCCCCAATGGCTCCAGGGGAGCTTAGTGGCCAACCGACTGTGGTTGTGCTGGGCAGCTCCCAGGTATGAATTAGGGATGGGACAATATGAAAAAAAAAAAGATTATTGGGACAAAAGAAATCACGGTTTACGATATTATCGCGATAATCAAAATCCATTATCCTGGGGCGGAACATTTGCCCAAAAAAAAAATGTTTTGGCAAAGACATTTGATAGAGTGAAAAAAGTATGTATATTATAAGTACCTTTTTACCAATTATAGAGGGTTTAAGTGGTACCAGATATGCTGCTCGGCAAATAAAAGGTGAATTGATCCCAGTGCATGACGGAGGACGATATCACGATAAATTTAATCTCCACGAGACGATTATCGTTAAGGTTTTTTTTTTTTTTTTATCACGATAAACGATAGTATCGCGTATCATCCCATCCCTTGTGTGAATGTGTGTGCGACCGTAACGCAGGGCACTGCTGAAAAAAAGAGCGTTCATGCTCAGCGAACCTGCCCTAGATAAATATAGTAATACGCACAGAACAATCGGACTCATCGGATTGTAACTCTACCGTGGCCAAGTAAGTCTGACGTTACGCCCACAACATTAACCCATTTAGGCCTAGAATTATTGAATGCTTTAACCAGTGAAAAAATAGCAGATATACAAGCTCACAGCGCGGCACCGAGTGCCGCGCTGCGAGCTTGTAGATCTTTGAATATACCGTATGTATTTTCAAAGCGAACGTTTGTAACTCAGATTTTGCTTCTGGGTGGTCCCTGGAACTAGATATTTTGAGATGGGGGTCCGCGGCCAAATAAACACCATTTTGGGGGTCCTTCACATGAAAAGGTTTGAGAACCACTGACATAGTAGTCTCTCAAGAACAGACTAACTGAGCTCCATTTAAGTGAAAAGGACCTTTTCTTTGACGATGGCTGGCCAGATTGCTGACATAGAAACATAGGTTTTTCAAAAAACCTTAGAAGGATTCAAAAGACACTTATAGAATCGGGTCAAAATTCTAATTTTCATGATTTTTTCAAAAATAGCAGATCTACAAGCTCGCAGCGCGCTGTGAGCTTGTATATCTGCTATTTTTCAATAGTTTAAGCATAAAATAATGATACACAATACTGTGTACCCGTTCTAAAGGGGTTAATGCTGCAAAATGGAAAAGCAAACACACCCGAGTGTACATTTCCAGTTTACAGATAAACATGGCTTTCAGTTATTTATTTTTATTTGAACCATATCTTGAACAATGCTCTCAACAACGTTTGACTTGGCAGATTGCAAGTGGAGACGGTGCCAAGAGCCCTGGGTGTTGTCCTGGTCCTGATTGCTGCACACGTTGCAGCAATCACTGGATCCTGTAGGCTTACACTTTACAACATCAAACGGATCCGAGCATTCCTCACTCAGGAGCAGTGTCATATTTTAACAATCTGAAATGTTTTAGTGTTGGTCTAGTTTTAATTGACTAAATATACAATTATAGTCAACTAAATCCACAGCTGATTTTGTGGACTACAATGTATCTTAGCAGACAAGTCTGTGGGTGCCGCGGGGATGCAGCACCCCGCAGAGCGGTCCTATAGCCTATTTGCATGAATGTAAATGCGGGGGGTAGCGCTCGATATGGCTTCAGCCCCCCCGCGGCGTGGACAAAACTTGGCGCCTCTGGGCCGCGATAGCATCGTAATGCCTCATTTATACTTAGCTGCACGCTGAAAGCAGAAGATCTACAAGCTCACAGCGCGACCAAAATGTTCCAGTCCCCCCCTTTTCTGTTCCATTCATTGGCTTCTGTTTGTTGCCCACGCCCAGTACAAAACACTGATGTTTACCTACAAGGCAACCAAAGGCATGACACACCCATACCTTCAGGTATCCAACCCATAGAGGTATAATATAATAGGGAGCTTTTCATCTCAATGAAAGTTGCTCGGTGGCGTCTCATGATCTGTGCATTGCTTGCATTATTATTATTATTGTTATTTTGGGTGAATTTGGCATCCAGGCACTTTGGCAGACATTTTTAAAGGGACGTGTATGTGTTAAGCACCGAGCAGGCACTAGGGTACACAGTAGCGTTAGTAGTAGCGTTTAAATGCCGTCCCAGGTTTGACCACCAGGTGAAGGCTGCTTCAACGTTCTACCGTGATTCTGGGGGCTTGATCCAGCCCTACAAGCCTTCCTGCTCACTTACATCATGCTAACACAGGAAAGCCGTTTGATTTTGTTTACTAAAGCTATGACGAAAAATATTCGTGTATAATATGATGACTAAAACTATGACTAAATATTAGGGATGGTCCGATCAGGTTTTTTGGAACCGATCACCGAGCACCGATCACAAAAGTTTGATCACCCGATACCGATCAATCACCGATCCGATCAAGTTATTATTTATATATTATTTATATTTTCTAAATGTTAATGTTTTAACTTTAATTAATTAATTCACTCATGAATTCATTTATATATTTGCCTTATAGTTATTTACCAGCATTACTATGTATTTATTATCATAGCAGTAACTAATTATTCCTTCAGCACTGTGGAAATCAATACCCCAAAATGGCCTCAAGTGGGCATACTGAACGGCTGGTTGATCGGATGCACCGATTGGATCAGATCGGTGAATTTACCTTTTGATCTAAACCACCGATTATCGCCGATCACGCTTTGATCGGCCCGATCCGATCCACTGCCGATTGATCGGTAACATCTCTACTAAATATACTGAAAACATTTTCAACAAATTAAAAACTAGACTAAAAAGGGACAACTGGAGAAGAGAAGTAGATCTAAGACATCCAGGGAAAATAGCTGATCTACAAGCTCACACATGTTGTTAGCTTGTAAGTAAGCCTTCCTGGGCCATACGGCCCCTAGGGCAGGAGCCTATCTCCTGATTCTGTAGCGTGAGGCAGCTTGATGCATAAGTACACCCCCTGGACATGACGCTAGTATGTCACTGGGACTTCACCCACAATCCAACCCTTGAATCTGAGTGCAAAGCAGGGAGGCACTGGGTCCCATTTTCCAGAGTCTTTGGTATGACCCGACCGGGGATCGAACCCCGATCTCCCAGTCTCAGGGTGGACACTCTAACCACAAGGCCACTGAGTTGGTAGCTTGTACAGTAGCAGTGGCGTCAGTTCAGCAAAAGCTAAGGTATGGCAACATGACTGGTGTCTTGCACGCGCGACCTCTGTACAGTAGATCAGCTATTTTTGGCATGCAGCCAAGTGAAAAACTGCCATTTCGACGCCATCGAGGCTTGTCAAAATACATTTTAGTCGACTAAATCAACTGTAAATTTAGTCTAAAACTAGAAAAATAGTACAACGTCTCAGGTGATTAAAATATGACTAATAACTAAATGGAATTCTATTAAACACTATTTGAGCCTTTCCTAAAACACCTACTTGAGGCACTACTTTGTTCTCTCTGCACGTTGCTTGGGTGACTGTTTGCTGAGAGGTCATGCTTTGCGTACTTCGATCTCAGACTCTGGATAAGGGTGTCTGCTGAATGCCTAAATTGTAAATTGATTGTAATTGGGTGTCTTGACAAGCGCACACATACTGTACACCAGTGTTTCTCAGCCTTTTTTCTGCATGGGCACACTTTTCATGTCCCAAGAATCCATGGGCACACTTACTTTTCATGTCCCAAGAATCCATGGGCACACTTACTTTTCATGTCCCAAGAATCCATGGGCACACTTTTCATGTCCCAAGAATCCATGGGCACACCAACATAATACGGGGGTGTAAATATCGTCACTGCCGGGAAGAAACCTTGTATCAAATGTGTAAGTTTCTTCGCAAAGTAAAGCCCTGCTTCATCATACAAGGCTGTCGCACCGTGAGGTGTTGTGTGCTTGTAGATCGGCTGTTTTCACTAGTCTAAATCATTTTTTAAATTATAAATACAATACTGGCTTTCAAACAGTTTCAAGGGGCACACTTGACCCTTCTCAGGGGCACACCAAAGGTCCGCAGGCACAGTGGTTGAGAAACACTGCTGTACACAAACAAGCAGTGAGTGCATATTACTACTGCTACTACTATTAGTTAGGGCTGGGATAATAATGGCATTACCACCAATAGTGTGGTTATGTGATGCAAACTACAGGGTTTAGCTCATTACGTCATGACATTTCTTTCACCATTTTTAAGCAACAGTGTGACATGAGGGGTGGATACACTGATGATTGTGCTTTCAAACGATTAAATGGAATCTATGAAAAGGTTGTGGGGGGTCCCTGCTTCATCTCTCTCTCAGCTAAGGGGTCCTTGACCTGAAAACGTTGAAGACCCCTGCACTAAATATTTTCAGAGTGCTGTCTGAATAAGAGACAGTGTGCTGTCACATATGTTAATATGAAATGCATGTTAACCCATTTAGAACGGGTACACATTATTGTGGATCATTATTTTATGCTTTAACTATTGAAAAATAGCAGATATGCGAGCTTGTAGATCTGCTATTTTTGAAAAATCGTGAAAATTAGAATTTTGACCCGATTCTATAAGTGTCTTTTGAATCCTTCTAAGATTTTTTGAAAACCCTGTGTTTCTATGTCAGCAATCTGGCTAGCCATCGTCAAAGAAAAGGTCCTTTTCACTTAAATGGAGCTCAGTTAGTCTGTTCTTGAGAGACTACTATGTCAGTGGTGCTCAAACCTTTTCATGTGAAGGACCCCCAAAATTATATTTATTTGGCAATGGACCCCCATCTCAAAATATTTAGTTCCAGGGACCCCCCAGAAGCAAAACTTGAGTTACAAACGTTCGCTTTGAAGATACATATATTCAAAGATTTGCACACATTTTCATGACTTTTTCAAAAATAGCAGATCCACAAGCTCAGAGTGCCGTGCTGTGAGCTTGTCTGCTTTGAGCCTGTCTGCTATTTTTCACTGGTTAAAGCATTCAATAATTCTAGGCCTAAATTGCTACGATTATTATTAGAAATACTACTACTAACACTATTGCTATTCATATACCGTACATTTGAATGTTATCTACTACTGCTGGTGGTGTCCACTGTATCCGAGCATATCTTGTTATTTACATTTTGACACACATTTTGTCTCCTCACAGTGAAGCCCGACACCCTGACGGATCTGGCCAATCAGATGACGGACAAGGTGGGGCTGGTGCACGGGCTTCCGTACGTCGCCGACCGCCCAGGGTTCGCCGCCACGCTCGAACAGGTACGGAGCAGGATTCTGTGTTAGGCTATGTTTGTGTACCTATCCAATGTGGAGAACCTCGCGGTTTTCAAATGAACCCACCAAGACCTGGAATGATTTTATACTTTGGCTATTGAAAAATAGCAGATCTACAAGCTCGTAGCGCGGCACCAGTTGCCGCGCTACAAGCTTGTAGATCTTCTATTTTTGAAAAATCTTGAAAATGTCTTTGAATATGTCATTTACAAAGCAGACCTTTGTAACTCGAATCTTTGCTACTGGGGGGTCCCTGGAATAACATATTTTGAGATGGGGGGTCCACGGCCAAATACATGTCATTTTGGGGGTCCTTGACATGTAAACGTTTGAGAACCACTGATGATACAACCGTGAGTAAAAAAAAAAAAGAAAAATAGAATCGGGTTAATGTATTCAAAGACTTCAAAGACTATTCAAAAATAGCAGATCTACAAGCTCGTAGCGCGGCACCAGTTGCCGCACTACAAGCTTGTAGATCTTCTATTTTTGAAAAATCTTGAAAATGTCTTTGAATATGTCATTTACAAAGCAGACCTTTGTAACTCGAATCTTTGCTACTGGGGGGTCCCTGGAATAACATATTTTGAGATGGGGGGTCCACGGCCAAAGACATGTCATTTTGGGGGTCCTTGACCTTGACATGTAAACGTTTGAGAACCACTGATGATACAACCGTGAGTAAAAGAAAAAAAGAAAAATAGAATCGGGTCAATGTATTCAAAGACTTCAAAGACTATTCAAAAATAGCAGATCTACAAGCTCACAGTGCGGCACCGAGTACCGCACTGTGAGCTTGTAGATCTGCTATTTTTCACTGGTTAAAGCATAAAATAATGGTTAAAGTCTAACGTGACACAAATAGACGTCATAGACCACATGAGGCTTAATGTTGATGACATCAGGGATCTCCATATATGGGCATAAAAGGGATAGTATGGGGAATGCCCACATATGGACATATTGTGACAGTCTCGTGTGGTCTATGACGCCAGACATCTATGATGTCAGATGCCCATATTGTGTCAACATCATGTGGTCTATGATGTCAGACGTCAATTCACCGTTTGTCAGCCTTCTGATTGGTCCCTGAGACTCCCTGACTGGCCAACCAGAAAAAACCATTCACTTTTTGCTATCGGGGGTGGAGTTTGTGCAGTGGAGAATGTTGTTTCAGGCTTTCAGCAACTGTCCGCAGTGCGGAGCACGACCTTCGTCCAGTACGGCCGCGGCAGTAGGGGGCGATCTCGCTCATCATAATGAATAAGCTTCAACAAACTAGTTCACATGGACCTTATCAATGGTCTAACTAGTTACGATTGGGTACATATATTTTAAATGGGCAGAATTACGAAAAGCCAGCCTATTATGTGAGGAGAACAGATTATAGTTCTCCTCTTCCTACCCAAGATGCAATGCGCTTTCTTTTTCTATTTCTATTCTCTCTCTGATCCAGAGGATTAAACTAATTAAAACATATATTTTCGGGGGAAAATGACTGTTTTGCTATGTAATTACTGTACCTTTTTCTTCCCTTTTTATTAATATCACGTAGATGTGTTTTTTTTGGTACTTTATATAGCTGTAATGAGGCTATGACGAAAAAAAAATCCCATCCACTTCCACTATAAAAGAATCTGCAATAGTGATTCTGTCCCACTGGGATTAAACAAATTAAAACATATATTTTCGGGGAAACCCCCTGTTTTGCAATGTAACTACTGTACCTTTGTCTTCCCTTTTTATTAATATCACCTAGATGTTTTTCCTTTGATACTTTAAATTGCAATAATGAGGCTATGGAAAAAAAAGAAAATCCCATTCACTGCCACTATAAAAACAATCTGCCCAGGGTTAATGTCCCAGCATAGTAACAGGGCAGAATGGGGCGGGATTTGCAAAAGCCTGAATTAGCAAGTGTCTTGACCTTATATGGAGCATGAGGTCTAACCGACAGACGGACATGAGCTGCAAGATTTCATACTAAATAACGACCTACGGTCGCAATCATCCATGCCAAGAACCTCAAGATTCTATTTGAGACTTTATTCTCAAGTGTACTTTGTTTGTGTTCATATTTTCCACAGGTCTAATTTGTTTGCGTGGTTTTCCTCTTAACTTTTATCACAGGTGTACTTTGGGACCTCTCACCCGCGCTCGTACATCTCGGCCAACGTAACGGGCATCAAGTGTGTGACGGGCATGTCCTGTCTGATGAGGAAGGAGATCCTGGATCAGGCGGGTGGACTGGTGGCCTTCGCCCAGTACATCGCAGAGGACTACTTCATGGCCAAAGCCATTGCAGACAGGTATATTCTTTTTTACAGTCATACTGTAATACAGTGTTTCTCAACCTTTTCAGACCGAGACCCCCAAAATAATCATATTTCAACTGGGGACCCCCCCACCCTGACGAGCACAAGAGTTGAGGCATTACATTTTGTATAACACATTTCTATTGTGAAAATAGCTATATAGCTATAATAGCTATAGCATGTAGATCGGCTATTTCAATTTCTGCCTCTAATAATTGACAACTTGGCCAATGTTTAATTTGTCATTTTAGAGGTATTAAAACGTCCTTAAATTGTCACTTTAGAAATGTGCAGATACCCCCTATAGATTTAAATTTCATTTTTTTTTTTTTTACTGTTGAGAGAGAAAACAATGTTGCACATTAAGTTAGTCATCTGGGGACCCCACAAAATAATTTGGGGAGGGGGGTCCCGACCCACAGGTTGAGAACCACTGCCGTAGTGTATGTTCAGTCAGTCCCTCCTGGGTCATCATTCAGCTGAACCAGGCTTTCAGCGTAAAACCAAAGAGTGGACCAGCTAATGAAATCCAACAAAACGGCTCGGTCCTATGGCAGAGATCGTAATTTGAGCAGGTTAGAGAGGCTGAGGCCTGAGTGAGCTCGATTTTAAATGATAACTGTGTTAATTGCAAACAATTTCTTAGTAGCAGTTTATGCTAGGAATATATGAAGCCTAGTCCATGGGTCTTCAACAGGTGGTCCGGGACCCCTAGGGAGTCCTCAGAGTTACTACAGGGGGTCGCCCAAATCTTTGCGTGATAGAAACTTGTTTCTCCTTTTTTATATTAACCACTTGAACCCTAGTGTCCATATTCTGTGAACTTTAGCCAAAAATAACAGATCTACAAGCTCATAATGCCATGCAGCGCGAGGCGTGAGCTTGTAGATCGGCTATTTTCGGCAAAGAAGTATCTGAAAACACAAATTGACATGAATCCAAAATACACTGATGATTTCGCTGTCAAACAATGAAACCATATGGAATCTATGAGAAGGTTGTGGGGGTCCCTGCTTCATCTCTCTCTCACCAAAGGGGTCCTTGGCCTGAAAACGTTGAAGACCCCTGGCCTAGTCAATATAGACATTTACAAAAACTCAACTCAAGGATCTCAACTAGGCGGGATCGCAGCAAGTCCACTCAAACTCAAAACATTTGCCGTGAGAATTGACGTGAGATTTGATCATACGCTCATGTGAAATAGATGACAAATTGATCAGTGGGAAAAAAGCCAGTCTTCTGTCGCATGTTACACTTAATAAATGAGGCCATTTGAATGTCCATGCTAAGTTCAAAAGATGTAATTTCTTCAGAATTCCCGCAATTATTTTACTAAGTCTACTAAAGCACAGCTTGCCTTATGAGGGCACTTGTACAGTAGCATGACTCTGCACAAACAGCTTGGTTTAGCTTGAGAACCATGAGACTCCTTCTGATCTTCATGTCTCTAAAACCATTGATCCCAGCACTTTATCTCCCAGTACTGAGTGAAAAGAGGAATTGGCAAACATTTTAAGCTGTATTGCTGTATGTCTATGCTGGGTTCAAATCCCAGATGGAGATACTGTACAGCAGGGTTCCCCAATAGGCGGCCCGCGGGCCATTTGCGGCCTGCGGGGGGCTACTGTCTGGCCCCCA
Organism: Nannobrachium achirus; assembly: GCF_963921795.1. Taxonomy (NCBI): domain Eukaryota; kingdom Metazoa; phylum Chordata; class Actinopteri; order Myctophiformes; family Myctophidae; genus Nannobrachium; species Nannobrachium achirus. Next base: position 53,712,070 of record NC_137822.1, on the reverse strand, counting down.
CCAACCCCAGTAATAATGGTGATATAAGAGCAGCAACAACACTAGTATATCGTCATTGTCAGTTGGAAAACCTGTTCTTTCGCAAAGTAAAGCTCTACTTGATCAAACAAGGCTGTCGCACAAAAGTTGTGAAAACAGCCGATCTACAAGCACACAACGCCCTGCTGTACAATGTTTTGCACTGGAATGTTTTAAAAGTACATAAAATCAACCAGCTTCACCTGGAGGTGTGTGTTCACATTGGAATAACCAACATATTTATGGTTTAATCTATTAAGACCGGGAACGCATCAGTGTCACGTAACCACTTTAACCATTCATGTTTTAATACTTTGGCTATTCAAAAGAAAGCAGATATACAAGCTCATAGCGCAGCACTGAGTGCTGCGATATGAGCCTGTAGATCAGCTTTTTTAGAAAATCCGTGAAAATGTGTAAATTTTCAAATCTTGGCTTCTGGGGGGGGGTCCCTTTTGTGATGGGGGTCCGTGGTCAAATACATATAATTCTAGGGGCCCTTACATTAAAAACTGTGAGCACCACAGATAAAGAAACATACTTTTTTCAGAAAACCATTAGGGGATTTAAAAGTATTTTTCAGTTAATGGTGTGTTGCAAATGTGACATTTCAATAAAGTAGCCGTTTCTGACAAATCATAAGATTTACAATCGCCACACTTGGCAGTGTTGGTTCAGACATTGCCAGAAGACGATTGGTGGGGCGCCCACTGGCCTACCGGTCCAGGCGCATACCACATACTGTAGGCTCTGATGCCTGACAGCATGTCGCAGGTTTGAGTCCCGATCCTGACGACCTGTGGGTGTCACTCCCCATCTCTCTCCCCATTTCCTATCAGTGTACTGTCCTATCAATAAAGGCATAAACACCCAAATACAAATCTTAAAAATACAAATAAAAGGCGACTGGTGTCGCAGTGGCCTCCAAAGCATCTCTCTCTGACGACAGGAGGCCTCACACTTGCTTTTTCCCTGAAGGCTTCGACTGCTCCAATTTGATCTATTCTGTTGTAATATGTCCTGTTTTAATATCCTAATTAGACATGTCGTATTAATGCTTTGTCATTTTAATTTTTCATCCAATCAGGGGTTGGAAGTTTGCCATGGCAACGCAGGTGGCAATGCAAAACTCTGGCTCGTACTCCATCGCCCAGTTCCAATCCCGCATGATCAGGTACGCATCCTTAATGACCCCGGATCCAAAGATCAATCATCCATTTGTCATAATCCCTGATAATCCTTTTTTTTTTACATAATCACTGATCACAGATCAATAATCAATGTGATACAATCCTGATCACAGATCAATAATACCTAAGTCTAGGGCTGTCACGATATGACATTTTACATGACGATTAATTGTCACTCAAATAATTGTGATTAACGATTTAATTGTGTTTTTGGCGTTGATAATTACATTTCTGTGCGGCTTGTAGGCTTTGAAGTAGCACTTGGCAGATATGACACATAATCTAAACATACAAAGATATTACTGACATATTTGACAACTTTCTACTTAAAAAATAACACAGCCGATCTACAAGCTCTTGTAGCTCTGCTATTTCCACCATTTCTGAAAATGTTTGTAAATGTATGAACATTTTTCAACATTCACGATTATGACGATTATGACAAAATATTTGCGATTATGTCAAATATTTGCGATTATGTCAAATAATTGCGATTAGACGATTATGTAATAATTGTGACATCCCTACCTAAGTCACGACCCCTGATCACAGATCAATAGCATGTCATAATCCCTGATTCTAGAACAGTAATCCTTGTGTCACTATCCCTGATCTAAGATAAATAAAATGTCTTTATACTGCCTGATACCAAATAGTAATCTGGCTTAATGCCTGATTCCAGATCAATAATCCTTTTTTTCATGATCCCTGATCTAAAGTGAATAATCCATGTATTTATTGTGTTGTGTTGTTCTTTATTCTAGGTGGGCTAAATTACGTATTAACATGCTTCCTGCCACCGTGGTGGAGCCCATATCGGAGTGTTTTGTGGCCAGTTTGATTATTAGCTGGGCAGCGCATCACATCTTCAGGTAAGATATCCCAAACAATCCCTTAGTACAGTGGTTCTCAAACTTCTTTGGCTTCAGTGCCGGGGACTGCCCCATGGTTCGAACTGCCGTCGGTCCGAACAGGTTAAAATTCACCCGGTTAGCGTTTGCCAGCGTTAGTTTTACTGAGGTTAAGGTTAGGTTTAGGCATAGTTTTACTGAGGTTAGGTTTAGGCATAGTTTTACTGAGGTTAGGTTTAGGCATAGTTTTACTGAGGTTAAAGGAGTAGTTCACCCCAAAATGACTTTTTTTCTATTGATTACTCATGCCATGGAGAGTAGAGTTCAATAATATTTTTTGTTTTTTGTCACATTCCTAAGACAAAAATTTGATTAGAGTAAATTTTCCGGATGGGGACCCGTTTCGAAACGGGTCCCCATCCGGAACGAATGGGGGTAAATTTATTGTTATCACATTTTTGTCTTAGGAATGCGACAAAAAACAAAAAATATTATTGAACTCTAGTCTCCATGGCGTGACTAATCAATAGAAAAAAAGTCATTTTGGGGGTGAACTACTCCTTTAAGGTTAGGTTTAGGTGGTCGGACTAAAGGGAGTTCAAACCAAGGACATGTTACCTTAAGCCCCCTTTCCTGATTTCTGGATCAAAGTACCGACTACAACATGTTGCTTAGAAAACTATATCTAGCATATCGTCGCTGTCGGGCAGAAACCTCATAATGTATCTCCATATTTTACCTTTCGTTTGGCAAATTAAAGCCCTACTTTGTCATACTACAATGTCATACAAAAGTAGCAAAAATATGTTTGCTACTTTTGAATTTGAATCCTGAAAAGTATCCGTTTTGGACATTATTTGAGGTATCCACCCGATGCTGTGAATGAACGATAACTCACCTCTTTAAGAATAACATTGAAGAATGTAACATTACAAATAAGAAAAGGAGTGAAAGACTTGAAATTGGAGCTCTAAACTGTGTCCAGTTTTTCCATTTTCTCTCACGTAATACCTCTGCATACCTGTACCCCCATTTGAGAACCACGGCCTTAGTGGTAGCCCCAAATACTTTGGCTACGAGCACCTGCCGAAGTGCTGTGGTGAAACGTGTCGTGCAATAAAGCCACTGAAAGAAGCAATAACCCATTTTAACCGGGAAAGCATCTGTGTAATTTTAGATTTACTTTACTTGCTTACTTATCCCTTTGTCCCGGTTGGGGCATAACAAAGGCCGGGCTGCTACCTTGACGTGGCTTGCGTGCCTCAAGGACCCTGGGAGCTATATCGGCGGGGGCCTAAAGCCCCTGGCAGCATTAACCAAGCCGGACAGGTCACAGGGGAGGGGCCAGACAAAAAGCAGCACTGGTCCTCCAGGTTGGGGGTTGTGCATGGGGCTAACAAACACACCCTGGAAAACCAAAAAACTGTTGCAGAAACTGCAAAATGTTATGCCTTGGCTATTCAAATTTAGAGTGATGTTTACATTTTGATTATTACAAAACATACAGTAACCACTTCAGCCCCATTTACATTTCGGCCATTTGAAAATAGCCAATCTACAAGCTTGTAGAGCTGCTATTTTCAAAAGATTTGTATACATTTGAAAATGGGTCAAATGGGTCATTCTGCATAATAAGTACTTTGGTACCTTAAGTACTTTTGATACGAATAGATATACAGTATACAGTAATTCCAATTATAATATTCTTTAAAAATGCTGTAATAATCTTAATTGTTGTTGTTCTTTTTTTAGGTGGGATATAATGGTCTTCTTCATGTGCCACTGTTTGGCCTGGTTCATAGCAGACTATATACAACTCACTGGAATACAGGTATTATACAGTGCTACATTTAGTTCTACTACAGTACATATTACTGCACAGCAGGGCTGTCATTTCTGTTGAATTTAATAATACTCACTTTGTTAATATACAAGATTACATGCCAATAGACTGTATTACACAGTAATACACAATATCTCCAGTTATTTATAGGCCTGTCACGATTATTACATAATCGCAATTATTTGACATAATCACAATTATTTTATCATAATCTTCTCGTTGAAAAATGATCACATATTTTTTCAAACATTTTCAAAAATTTTGGAAATGGCAGATCTACTAGCTCACACATGTTGCGATGCGACACGTTGTGAGCTTGTAGATCAGCTATCTCCACTATCAATGTTCTTTTTTTAAGAATAAAGTTGTCAAATATGTCAGTCATTTCTTTGTATATTCAGGTTATGTGTCATATCTGCCATGTGCAACTTCAAAGCCTACAAGCCAAACAGAAATGTTAATGTTAACAAAACATTTTTATTATAGCATTATACTTGACGTTTAACCACTTGAACCCCAGTTTGCCTATTCTGGGGGGAGGGTTCACCAAAAATAGCCGATCTACAAGCTCACAACGTGTCACGTTGTTAGCTTGTAGATCGGCTATTTTTGGTGAAGAGAGTTGTAGATAGAAAAAGAACTCCTCAAGTGCAGTGCAAATCAGGTGTGTTTTACTAACATATGCTCCGTTTTCATTGAGCAAAACTTCTGGAAGTTTCTTCAAAAATGACGGCAATTTTGAAATTCACGCTATGTGAAAACGGCCCCTTATTTTGTGTTCCGGGAGTTTTGGAGGTCTAAATTTGACTGCAAAATACCTAGTAATTTTTGCTGAAATTACCGTGAGAATACAAATTTCCGTTCTGTGAAAACGCATACCGTTATTTTTGACGTTTTTTTGACAAGCAGTTGCGTAAGGAGCCAATGATAACAGTTAAAGCATTGTATTTGGGATTGAAAACGATCTGAATGTGAATGGGATATACAGTAGAAATAAAATACAGCTTCACCTTGCATTAGGGATATAATTATTTAGGCTATAGAGTAAGAGTAGAGTCGCATTGTGACCATGACTGGCTGCCTGCAAAAGTGCAATGATTTCTCAACGGTAGCTCCTTTTGGAACCTCTTCCAGCGAGTGAGTGCGAGTCCACAGCTAATCTAAAGCCCACAGCCACAGGCTGTGGGCTTGCATTAGATCCTTTTTGAATGGGCCTTATGTGTTGTTGTTGCTGAGCATGAAGAATATTTTGTTTAGTTAAATCCATTTGTAGCGTTCAGAGAGAGAGAGAGAGAGAGGCACCGATGCCACCGCAGTAAACGCACCGAACTGGGGAGACAGGAGTGTTTTTCTTTTTTTTTTCTTTCTTTTTTTCTCAGTCCAAGTGTTGCCATGTCTGCTAATTATAAGCGACTCTGGGCTTCATTTCCGTAAAGTTGCTTGTATATGATAGTTGCTGGTTTCGTTTTATTTGTTGTGAGCTTGTAGATCGGTAATTTTCAATTAGCTGATGTGGCGATGCGTGTAGTTTTAAAGTGCTCGTGTAGATAATATCACTTTTTGGGGATTATTTTCGTACACCTGGTTGCTTAGTTCTCTCGCAAAGTCTGGCAACACAGACTTTCATACCGCGACAACGGTTTAGTGAAAACTAGGTATTTTATGGCTATGCCAGCATTTTTGCTTATGTGAAAACACCCAAAAAAAAACTGAAAATCATTTGAAAATCATTATGCTAATTATTTTGCAGGAAAAATTCCGGAACTATAGTGAAAACATGCCTATAGTGAAGTGATATTGATGTAGTGATATTGATGAATTCCAAATAAATATTATCAAATTATCTCGCGGCACCCCTGGATTGGCCCCGTCACCCACTTTGAAAACCCCTGATGTAAAATGTCATAATCGTGACAGCCCTAGTAATATACTCTCTCTCTTTCTCTCTCTCTGTCCTGTGTTTCAGGGAGGCGGGGTGTCCTTCTCTAAGCTGGACTACGCCGTGGCCTGGTTCATCCGCGAGTCGCTCGCCGTGCAGATCTTCCTGTCGGCCCTCTGGGACCCCACCATCAGCTGGAGAACGGGGCGCTACCGGCTCCGCTGCGGCGGGACCGCCGAAGAGATCCTCGACGTCTGAGAGAGAGCGAGAGACGGAGAGATGGACAAAAGGGGGGCTCGGGGGCGCGCACTCGTTCATCCACGCCACGCCGGGTGGGACCTCTAGGGGGGCGAGAGGGAGGGTGTTATGTCGAATGTGTAACACCGCCCCCCCCCCCCCCCCCCCCCTCCAAGTACCACTAGTTCTAGTGGTAACAGGAAAAGCCGACCTAAAACAAGGTCGACCCAAACTCGTTTCCCAACGGGTCTGTGGCCTTAAGCTAGATGCAGAATAGACTAAAATCAAATATTTGCTTCTGGGGGTCCCTGGGACAAAATATTTTGCGATGGGGGTCCGTGGCCAAATACATATCATTCTGGGGGTCCTTGACATGACAAAGTTTGAGAAACAATGATAGCAACATACGTTTTTTCAGGAAAACTGTTAGGATTTAGAAGACATTTTTAGAATGTGCCTATCTGTGTTTTTGGCCCCCATCTCAAAATATTTTGTTCCACGGATGGACCTCTTTCACAAAATATTTTGTTCCAGGGACCCCCAGAAGCAAAGATTAGATTTCGGTCCATTCTGCATCTAGCTTAAGGCCACAGACCCGTTGGGAAACGAGTTTGGGTCGACTCTGTTTCAGGTCGACCTTTCATGTATTCGTTCTAGTACCTCTACTATAAGTACTTCGACTAGTACTACTGCGTCACGAATACACTCCGATTTACGTTCCCCTTCGTGAGAGGTACTTTGTAGTACTCCCAACAGTATTGCCGGTGTGCACGAGCACACAAGTGTTTTTTTTTAGTAGTACTACAAGTGCTGACTTATCCGTAGTATTACAAGTACGCAGTATTTTAGTAGTATTTAGTGAGCTACCCCTCGCTTTCTTACTCTGTCTCCCTCTAGTTCGCACCGACGACACTGCAACTTTTTCAAGACTTTATGAACATTCCCTCTCTCTCTCTCTCTCTCTCGCTTTCTCTCTCTCACTCTCTCCATCCAGAGAAGCATTCTAAGCGTACATTTCGTGAAATCAAAACGCCCTGCGGTCCATGACTTTCACATAACTCCCTCGAAATCGAAAAATGCAAAAGACGAGGAGAATCTCCAGACATTTCCAATCTCTCAAGTGAAAATCGGACGGGACTTACCCTTCCCCGCGTGACATTTCAGACGCTATTCAGGTGTGTGTGTGTGCGCATGTGTGTATGTGTGTGTGTGTGTGTGTGTGTGTGTGTGTGTGTATGTGTATGATCCCGAGGGCAACTTACTCTGAAAATGTATCTTGAGCAGCCAAAAAGTACTCGGCATTCGACCCGAAGTACCTTCAAATGAAATGTTTTTATTTGCCAAGCGTCGTGTACATAATGCGTACATAATGAGTATTCTGCTGGACTTGGGGATTATTTTATTCCTTATAAGAAAAAAATAAGATATTTCCCGCCCCCGATGAATCAATTCACTTTTTTTTGCCTTTTTTTTTTCTATGTAAATATTTAAAGTATGAACTGTGAAATGTATCATTTTGTCAGCCTTCATTGGTTTTATCTGTAAATATGCGTGGAGACTCTGTTGTCACTGAGTTTTGTAAAAAATCTAAATTGTACCTTTTTTGTTTGTTTGTCGTTGTTTCTGCTATAAACCGTGTCTCTCTGTGGCGTCGATTCCAACGTGTCCTTATTGTCTCTTAGTGTCTCTTCATGGGTTTGAACAACATTACTTTTGGGACTGGTTAACTCATTTAGGCCTAGGATTATTGACTGCTTTAACTATTGAAAAATAGCAGATATACAAGCTCGCAGCGCGGCACTCGGTGCCGCGCTGCGAGCTTGTAGATCTGCTATTTTTAAACAATCGTGATTTTTCTTGGCAAGTCTTTGAATATATCTATTTAAAAGCGAACATTTGTAACTCAAATATTTGCTTCTGGGGGGTCCCTGGGACAACATATTTTGAGATGGGGGTCCGTGGCTAAATACCTGTAATATTGGGGGTCCTTGACATGAAAAAGTTTGAGAACCACTGATTTAGAGGAAGGATTTAGAAGTCGGGTCAAAGATCGGGTCAAAGATATTCAAAGACTTGCACTCATTTTCACGATTTTTCAAAAATAGCAGATCTACAAGCTCGCAGCGCGGCACGCACTCGGTGCCGCGCTGTGAGCTTGTATATCTGCTATTTTTCTAAAGTTAAAGCATACAATAATGGTTAAAGTGGTTAAAATCTAAGGCGACTCGGGTGCGTTCCAGGTATTTGAGAGTTAACTCATGGACATAGCTAGCTGTTCAGTGAATGCCCATCTGCTACCATTAATGATACTACTGGTATTGAAAACTCCAGTGTAGGAATGTCACAAATATGACTGTATTTGTTGTTGACAATTACATTTCTGTTTGGCTTTAGGCTTTGAAGTTGCACATGGCAATCATGACACATAACTTAAATATACAAAGAAATTACTGACTTATTTGACAATTGTATACTTAAAAAAGAACATTGATAGTGGAAATAGCCGATCTACAAGCTCACTGTGAGCTTGTAGATCTGCTATTTCCACTACGTTTTGAAAGTGTTCTTAACTTATTAACATTTCTCAACATCAAACGATTATGCAAAATAATTGCGATTACCTCAGATAATTGCGATTAGACGATTATGTAATAATTGTGACAGCCCTACTCAGGTGGAATGGATGGATGCATGTGAATGCTTTGATATGTAGAAAAACTAACTTCAGTAGATGTTATTACCAGTAAGACTCCCTAATCGGGAGATAAGCGACCGTAGGTGGCTTATCTCCACAAATAGGGCAAAAATGTGTTTTTCCAAAATCTTCCTGATCCATGTTGATGACATGAGTGTAGACATGTTGTGTAGTGATTTTTGTGATTTTAGGGCAAAAACTGTAGGAGCAGTGTCCAAAAATGTGTTTTAAAAATCGGCCTGAAGGTGGCGCTACAATAGGGCCATGTGAGAAATGAGGGGTGGGGTGTCCGCGTTGCCTTGGCGGACGAATAGGTACCGGCCCCGGCTCTCCCGGACGCTCCTAGCCCGAGTTACGGCATTTTATGTGCGCTGCAGTGGCAGGGGGTCCTCCACTGGGGGCGCCACCACTTTTGCATCCGTTCTGGAGCACCAGGAGTCGGCGGTCCCCGGGAATTCCCCGTGAGCAGCCCCGTTGGGGTGGTCATTTGGTCATTTTTGCACATTTGGTCATTTTTTACATCTGGGGGTCCCCCAGGGACCTGGGGTTCCCTGGGGCTCCGGGGGTCCTTGGAGGTTGTAGTTTGGCAGGCAAGGAGTGTGTGTGTAAAATCTGGCATGGATCGGGTCAACGGGTGCGGAGATATAAGCAGGGAAAAAGTGTGACGTGTGACGTGTGAGCACATTTGGTCATTTTTGAGCGGTGGTCACACCGTCTCCATAGCGTGGCCGTGTGTGTAGGTATGTATGTTTGTATGTATGTGGGTGGGTGGGTCTGTCTGTATGTAGCCTCAAGCCTGTGGTGTAGTACCTTTTATGACCACACATGTTAAGGGAGGGGCGCTGTTTTCAGGCCAGGCCAGGCCAGGCACACACACACACACACACACACACACACACACACAGGGGGGGGGGGGGGGGGGGGGGTAAACCACCGCTCAGTTCACACGGGTGTGATTTTTACATCTGGGGGTCCCCCAGGGACCTGGGGGATTACAACAACAGTTGTGTATGAATCATCCTAGCCTAGCTCAAGAATCATCCCTCCTGAAGCTGTTTTTGGCAGTAACCACTGTGTTCAAGGCTGGTGATGAAGCACACAGGTTTTCTTTTTCTTTTTTTAACAGTTACTGGAATAATAGCCTCAGTACCCAGGCTTGTATTTTCATTCATGTTAAAAGGAAACCTGAATCAGCTTTTAAAGGGATTCATTACATGATGCATTTTCATTGTAAGTCAGATTACATGCTTATCACATTTTCTCATCTGTTAAAAAAAGTATATGTTTGCCTCACAGAGATGTGTTAAAGGAGTAGTTCACCCCAAAATGACTTTTTTTCTATTGAATACTCACGCCATGCATGGAGACTTGAGTTCAATAATATTTTTTGTTTATTTGTCTCATTCCTAAGACAAAAATTTGATTATAGTAAAATTACCTCCATTGATTCCGGATGGGGACCCGAATGCATTTGGGTCCCCATCCGGAATCAATGGGGGTAAATGTATTGTAATACATTTTTTTTTGTCTTAGGAATGCGACAAAAAACAAAAAAATATTATTGAACTGAAGTCTCCATGGCATGAGTAATCAATAGGAAAAAAAAGTCATTTTGGGGGTGAACTACTCCTTTAATTTGTCTAGTATCCTGTGGTTTTGGTGAGTTGATGTTGAGCTGTTTTGAGCAACTGTCTTGTTGTAGCCAAAAACATGAATGTATTTGGCTTGTGCCCATTACATTTAGCTCTGTACATAACTGCATTCCATCGATGTTGGTATGAACTCAAATAGGCCTATTACATGTTTATAAGACAATAGTCTGCCTTGAGTCCATGTTCATAACATAATGCAAGTACAGTTGTAAAACATCCACTAAAAATATGCATATTTACTTCTGTTGTTGTGAAGCAACCTTCCGGTCTGGGAAATAGCTATACTGTAAATCAGTCCGTTTTGTCTACCAAATTCATACAGTGTTAACATTATTCAGCTCTACTGTATGTATTTCAATTTCAATGAAACTGTCCCTGCCCCTTCCACTTCACCCAAGTCTGACATCAGACTTCTTAAAAGACCTGTGTGCCATAGAGGAAAGCCCATGGGGGACCAACAGCATGAGCCTTCTTCCTCTGGGGAGCATGACTTCTCAGTAAGTTTCATGGAAAATGGCAATTCTGAAGTAGAAGTTGTGACACCCACACATCCTTCATTTTCTGGCCCAAAAGTGCCCATTTTATGCCAAAGTGCATTAATCAATTAGCACTCAATTGACCAAAGGTCAAAGGACAGACCACCACAGCTGTATGCTGTACCAATGTATAACATCAATATGAGAAAATACTTTTTTCTCTTTTCTTTTTCTTTTTTGTGCAAGCTCTCCAATACTAAAGCATTGTTCCTTCAGAACTTCAGTTTAAACCAAATGATGACCATAGTGTCATAATTCTGGTCAAACATTCTGTAACGTTGTGTTCATCAGGCAATAGTTTTCAGGAGCACAGTTTTGTAGTAGTTTGTTATTCAATTTAACTTTGTCTGCCTTGTAAAATATGCTTGAGGAGGACAAAACATTACTGTCAGTCCCATAAAAGATCAATGCACATGTATATACAGGTACAGTTCTGCAATTCTGCCTGAGTGACCATGGAGACATCAGATTGGAGTACAAAACGATTCAAACAATTAAATATACAGAAAATGAGCATGGAGCACCATTTTAATTAGTTTAAAATTAGTTTAATGTTTAATAACTGTCTTTCACTATGCAATGGAGAGTCCTTTCTGATAAATGGAAGAACTGGAAGAAAACCTTCTCACTGCATGAGATTCCAATTACAGCCACAATGGGGTATCAGAGAGCTCTCTTGTTTCTGGCATTGGTTGTACAATAGGCCTAATAATTAATGTTGGAACACTGGGAATGATGACCCCCACGATTTATTGAACCTTTGTAAGTGTGTCTTGGGTTTTGTATCCACAAACAAAATTTTGAATTAAGTTTTATTTTAAAGAATGAGAATGACAATAAAATATTTAGAAGAATATGAATAGTTATTACAAAAGTAACAAGACATGTGTTACATCCCATGGTTTGTACTGTATAATTCTATTCAAATCTAGTGTGTGACCCCCGCTCCCTTTCCATCTGATTGATTGATTGATTGATTGAAGGATTTATTAGAAGTTATAGGAAAAGGTTCAGTTTCATGACAGTACAGTTCACTGGTAAGTTCAAGGTCAACTAAAAGATAATAACATGCCCAAGAAATCCTTGTCTGTTGGTTCTGCCCTTCTCAACCAGTCTGCTCCAGCAGGTCCATTTCATTGGTATCGCAGTTTTGTGAAAATGAAGTTGACTCATGTCATTTTTCAGTGTTTTCAAGTGCATTGCTGCTGCTCTCCAGTGGCCACCAGAGGTTTGGCCCCTTGTTGCAATATAGGCCTAAGCCCTCTTCTTTAAAATTAGAGTTTTTAAACTCATTGAAATGGTATATTCTCTGAGAATATATATTCTCCAATTGTTTGAATCGCTTTGTAGGGCCTACTCAAATCTGATCAAGCCTTTACTTACTTGAAGGATACATGTCTCAATGGTCAGACAGAATTGCATAAATCATAAAATCTGTGTGTAATAAATAATATAATCACTTTCGATCTTTTATGGGACTGACATAAATGTTTTCTGTTCCTCAAGCACATTTTACAAGTCAGACAATATGTTAAATTGAATTTGGACCACAAAAGTGTGCTCCTGAAAACTGTTGCTTGATGAACTCGTCACAGAATATTTGGCCAGAATAATAACACTAGTCATCATTTGGTTAAAACTATGAAGAAGGAACATTGTGTATTGCAAAAGTTGCACAAAAAAAGGAGAAAAGTATTCTCTCACATTGATGTTTACATTAGTACAGCATACAGCTGTGGTGGTGCTTTGACCTTTGGTCAATTAAATGCTAATTGATTAACGCCCACTTTGGCATAAAAATGGGCTCCCCGGGCCAGAGCATGAAGGATGTGTCAACATAGTTTGGGGCAGGGCCTAGCCTTTATCCGGCCCTGGTTTGGGGGTGAAGGTGGCACAACTTCCACTTCAGAATTGCCATTTGCCATGAAACTTACTGAGAAGTCATGCTCCCCAAAGGAAGAAGGCTCCTGCGTTTGGTCCCACATGGGCTTTCCTCGATACAGCAACCTCAAAATTATTATTTTTCTGTTAATTACTCACGCCATGGAGACTTCTATTTGTCGCATTCCTAAGACAAAAATGTGATAATAGTACATTTATCCACCTCATCCGGGACCGGATGGGGAGTAAAGCCGGCATCATAGTCGCCTGGGCGGTGGAAGGCTTTACACCGCGGTGTAGTCTTTTCGAGTCTTTTTGAGTCATGAAACTATGTTACATCATTCCTCACGGTGGAGAGCTTTCCACCGTGAGTCCCAACACATCTCTCTGTTTTTACTATCAGACAGACAGGCTCTACACCCCGTTCACTGATTGGTCGACCTGAACCGGTCTAGACGGTAAAGGACTTCACCGTGGGCCGTGACTATGATGTCCTGCACTTATTTTCTGACTTGAGGTGGAAAGCTTTCCACCTCAAATTTGCGGTGGATAGCTCTCCACCGTACACTCTGATACGGGCTTAATGCACTTGGGTACCCTCCCCATCTGGAATCAATGGGGGTAAATTTACTATAATATTTGTTTTTGTCTTAGGAATGCAACAGATACAAAAAAATTAAAACACTAAGAGACAATAAGGACAAGTTGGAATCAACACTAGAGAGAGACAAGGTTTATAGCAGAAACAATGACAAACAAACAAATAAATAATGTACAATTTAGATTTTTTTACAAGCCCCAAATCCAGCAGAATACTCATTATGTACCCATTATGTACATGGTGCTTGGGAAATAAAAACATTTAATTTGAAGATACTTAGGGTCAAATGCAGAGTAGGGCCTACCAGCTATTGAGGCTATTATTCCAGTAACTGTTCAATAGAATCAACGCGATGAATCAACGAGAGACAAGATTTACAGCATAAAAAAATGACAAACAAACAAAAAAGGTACAATTTAGATTTTTTACAAAACTCAGTGACAACAGAGTGTCCATTATGTACACATTATGTACACAACGCTTGGCAAATATAAACATTTAATAACTGTTTGTTTTCTCAGCCATGGTGGAAGTTTTCTGGATTCTGGTGAGTTTTCCAGCACTGAGGCAAACTTCAAAGTATTTCATTTCAAGAAAGTGGTTTTCTAGCTTGTCAGTGTCCTTCAACAGGTGCAAGAGATTGCATGAACTGAGATATGCAGTGAGCGGTGGAAGTGGCACGGTCAGGTTGACCTGGTCGGTTGATGTGGTCATCACAATTGTACCAGACACATTTGATGTGAAATTAGCAACAGGTTGTTTTAACATGCAACCATCACATTTGTGATATGCAGATTGGGTGTTGACCATTTGGGATTTGCCACATTGTGGTTGGCTACAACATGGCTTGTCATTCAGACCTACCCCAGCCAGCACGCCCACATGGGTCCCGCATGGGTATGAGTTGGGCTTCCCTACATGGGCCCCACCTGGGAATGTCCGCGGTTTCCACAAGGGTCCCTTGTGGGTTAGCCCACGTGGGCTCAACGTGGGTTCTACATGGGCCCTGGGTTGGCCCCACCTCGGCAAATTTATATGGGACCCAGGTGGGAACCACTTGGGCTAGCCCACGTGGGCTCAACGTGGGTTCTACATGGGCTCTGGGTGGGCCCCACCTCGGCAAATTTATATGGGACCCAGGTGGGAACCACTTGGGCTAGCCCACGTGGGTTCTATGTGGGAATGTCCGCGGTTTCCACAAGGGTCCCTCGTGGGTTAGCCCACGTGGGCTCTGGGTGGGTTCTGCATGGGTCCTGGGTGGGCCCCACCTTGGCAAATTTATATGGGGCCCAGGTGGGAGCCGCTTGGGCTAGCCCACGTAGGCTCTGGGTGGGTTCTGCATGGGTCCTGGGTGGGCCCCACCTTGGTAAATTTATATGGGACCCAGGTGGGAGCCGCTTGGGCTAGCCCACGTAGGCTCTGGGTGGGTTCTGCATGGGTCCTGGGTGGGCCCCACCTTGGTAAATTTATATGGGACCCAGGTGGGAGCCGCTTGGGCTAGCCCACGTAGGCTCTGGGTGGGTTCTGCATGGGTCCTGGGTGGGCCCCACCTTGGCAAATTTATATGGGACCCAGGTGGGAGCCGCTTGGGCCACCTTGGCAAATTTATATAGGACTCAGGTGGGAACCACTTGGGCAAGCCCACGTGGTCCAACCTAGGCAATTCTATGTCGGAACCGGGGATAAATGTGGGATCCCAGTGGGCTCAACCTTGCTCCTAGGCAAATGTAAGTAGTTTCTGACTGGGCCTTCGATGTGTGATGGTTCCTTTTGGTCCTAGACATCAACCATATTAATAATTGTAAACAGTAAACACATGAAATATTTTTGCAAGGATGAAAGTAGACGTGTGTGGGTGTTGCATGAGCCAAGAGCCAGAG
Organism: Nannobrachium achirus; assembly: GCF_963921795.1. NCBI lineage: Eukaryota > Metazoa > Chordata > Actinopteri > Myctophiformes > Myctophidae > Nannobrachium > Nannobrachium achirus. The sequence continues at coordinate 53,696,807 of NC_137822.1, read as the reverse complement.
AACACACATCAAATGTACATAAAGAGAAGCAGTGTCACAGCAAATATACATATGTACATGTGGTATATAAAAAACACACTCCAAAAACAAACACTGTGCGTGTGGGTGTTTCTTTGAGCCAACCACAGGGCAGCATTGTGCTGCAGAGGGGAGAGAAAGAGAGACAGAGACTTGGTCTACTGGGGAGGTGCATCATCCAGTTGAGGACGTATACAAAAAATCACTTAAAATCACTTAAAATGTAAAAAAAAAAAGGAGGAAAAAACAGCTCCACAGACAAACACTGTGTCTGTGGGTGTTGCATGAGCCAAGAGCCAGAGAACACACATCAAATGTACATAAAGAGCAGCAGTGTCACAGCAAATATACATACATGTATATGTACATGTGGTATATAAAAAAACACACTTAAAATGAAAAAAAAAAAGAAAAAAAGAAATGCTCCACAGACTGCAAACAGAACAAAATGATGGATAAAAATTGTCCAAAAACGAACACTGTGCGTGTGGGTGTTTCTTTGAGCCAACCACAGGGCAGCATTGTGCTGCTGAGGGGAGAGAAAGAGAGACAGACAGAGACTTGGTCTACTGGGGAGGTGCATCATCCAGTTGAAGACGCTGTACAGTCTGACCTCTGACTCTGTTCCCACCTCTATCGCGAGCACCAATGAACCACTTGGAGATAGCCTTTTCTGCAGCCTGGTGGTTGGTCTCTTGTGTGATAGGGTTTTTCTTAAGTCCCCCTAAAAGAAATGACAAGAAGACAACTGTTAGAATGATGGAATATGAAACCTTTTTGAGTGACATCAGTTTAAAAAAAAAATTCACCCCGTTTCCACTGCTGTTTTAATCAGGGACACTCAGGTCAAAGTCTTTTTAACCATTTATTGCAACAATTGTAATACAGTTAAACTTGGCATTAAGGATGTTCCCTTTGTTCATGCCTGCTTGCTATGCAAAACCAGGGAACTTTAAGCAAAACCCCCCATAGGGTTACAATAGTAGTACAATAGCAATATTTTGACATGTTAGCTTGGTGGATGCTGGGGTGGAGGAGGCAGCATATCCAAGATCAAAACCAAGTAGAGCTATAGTGAATGCAAGTCGTATTTAAAGGAGCCTCCCGTACAGAGCGAGAGCTCAGATTGGATTGTAATGGATTGTAATTGTATTGTAATGATCAGCAGATCTGTGAATGAGGAATAGGAAAAGGATCTAACAGTTGAGGCGGGCGAGACTCACGTGTGAAGCATAAACTAACACCATTATTCATAAAACAAGTGACATATAAAGTAAAGTTACACAGAGCAATTCAATACTCAAACATACCATATATCACATCATAAAGGCGCAGGTCTCTGAACTTCCTCTTGTCGTTACGTCCAAAAAGGTTGAACTGTTTTGCCAGATCATGTGACAGGAGGTACGACATCATTCGTCTGGTAGCATCATCCAGCGAAACACCTCCGATATCACCCACCATGGCAACCTGAGTGTATGGAAAAAGTCACAGGAAGGAAAAGCTGTAAGTGAACAGCAACAAGCAGCCAATCTATCTTATCACACTTTCACTGCTTGCTCCATTTCCCCCCACTGACATGTACCAATACAATACTAGCACATTTTCAAGTGAATAACATTCAAACTTACAACTCCAGACAAGAACGCAGAGTCGCTCAACTTCTCGTTCATGAAATCGACATCCGCAACGGTTTTCAGTGGGAAGTCTGCTCCTGCAGGTGGTTCCAACAACGACACAGCCAGAGGAGGAGCCTGGTTCGAGAGCACCTGGTACACTAACGCCGTCAGCCTTTTGATATCCTCCTGCGTCTTCTCATTCTGGATCAGGAGTTTTTCATACGACTCCACTACACTGGAATTGGGAGTGCTCGCACTCTGCCTTTCAGTGGAGCTCCTCACTCTCGGGGACCCACGTGCACTGCTTGGACTCTGGTCGTCACTCGAGCGGCTCACTCTCGGGGACTCATGTGCACTGCTTGGACTCTGGTCATCACTCGAGGGGCTCACTCTGCGGCGCTTATGGGATGCACTCGAGGGGACAGTGGACTTCCTCCCTCTCTGGGAGACATTAGCCATAAGTCCAACCGGGGGGACAGGTGGCAAGGCATCCTCACCACAAGCGTCTGAGTCATCTTCACTTGAGTGGTGAGGTTGCGGGGGTCTCTTTGATGTCCTACACATTCAGATGAAAGCATATATTTTAGCAAACATGAAAAGGAATCTGAAGGGAGCACATCAGCCATTTGTAATGTTGTAATTACCTATAAAAGAATTAAATTACAACAAGAAAACTAGTGAAACCACTGTTTAAAGGTATCTACAAGTGAATCCACTGACAATTTGGGCTGGGATGCTAAGAATTTGGAGCAATTCATATTTTGTCAGAGAAATACGTACCCTTTTTTTCGCTTGGGCGTCTCGCTGTCCGTCGACTGTTCAGAAGATGACTCTGCTACTGCTTCTACCAGCTTTTTTCGGGCACTGCTATACGTATCTAAAAGACAAGGCACCAAAAATGGAGAAACAAACTTAAAGCAATTTTTCTGTTACAGCAATGCAAATTTTACATTTCACTTTTTTTTTCCTTTACAAATTTTACACTTCAGACTTATTATGCCAGAAACTATTTCCATACCTGCAATTTTTAATATACGGACAGGGCATCTATTCCAGTTCCCATCTGGATTCACAGCCTCCTGCATAGCCTTCGCCACCTTTCCAGATGCATTCTTCCGTGGCCAGAAACACTCCACCTGGCTCGCATCAGTGAACCAGCAGGCTGGGATGATGTCCATCGACGAAGAACCATCTGGCCTTCGTTCTTCAGTGAACTCGACAACGTAGAAGTGGGCCATACTGGAGAGAACATGTCAGTCAGTTGTTTTTTTCTTCTTTTTTCCCCCTCCCTCCCAACCTCACAACACATTGCATAGCGGTAACACCCCCCCCCCCCCCCGGTACCCCCCCCCCCCCCCCCCCCCCCGGTCAATTACTGGTTATGCAACTGAGGAAAAGCCACACTCCCTTCTCGCAAAGGTAGTAGTATGAGTTTCTTGGTTAAGTCAGTCACTGGCACACCACGAAGTGGACCAGACAGTTGTGTCACCGTTTTGATCCCCACACAAGATGAATCAAGAGGGTAACTGCAAAAGCATCCTTCTCTGTCATAAAACTGGCACAAAGCATACATAGCTCCTGAGAACAACTGAACAATATTCTTCACTACAGCAACTCTTCCCTCAACATTAAAACAGTTGTTGCCTTGAGAGATGGAAATTATATTTCCCTCGTGCCTGTACTGCTTGTACTGCATGCGAGCAGGACAATCTGGGAGAGTTGGACCACATAAATGAGGTTGCTGAGGCTTATTCAGTCTTTCCTGTCGATTATCAAGCCTGTTCCTCTCACCTAAACGCCGCACAAGTTGTGGCACAAGGCCTTGTGGCCTTCTTACTAGCCGCTTCAGTGTCCCCAGATAATTTTCGAAGGGAAAGCATGAAACATTGTCTAAGGCACCAAACCTTCTTGCATCATCAGCCAGATGTATGAGCGAATGGGTGTTATACACTACCTGCTCTGGTCCATAGATCTTTGCAAAGTTGGTCACATAACATTTCAATAGCTTGTCTGCATAGTCACAGTATGTAGAACACAATGCTGGACTGAGTAGGATTCTCATTGCTATGGACAGAACCATAAAGTTTTTGTACAACCGTGTAGGCAACTGTCCCTTTAGAACCACAGGGCCTGTGTACAATAAAAACTGTCGAAATTCAGTGGCCTTCCACATTCTGAATTCTAAAAGTGATCGTGGTTTTCGGGGAAAATTACTTGGGATGCATTCTCTGAGTGATTGCAAGTGGTTAGAGATGCTGGCGATGGTGGTTGCAGAAAGACGACACGTTAAAGGTCCTTTCATCCACAGACCTATCAGTCTCTTAACAACCCCCAAGCAAACTAAATGCATGTAATCAAGTGCAAAGCTTGAAACCATCCCTATGCCAAGCTCCTGTAGGGGTGAGACATTATGATGATGTTCCTCATCCATCATACATTCAAACGTTGAATCTGTTCTAAGTGGTGCTGTCAAATCAGGAAACACAACTTTACCACCTAGGTAAATCCCATGCTCCACACAGCGCTCACATGCGCCATAACCAGTATGACCCTTGATACATTTCAAGAAGGCACGGGCAGGTGCGTCACAGATAAAGGCATCTGGAAGAGTCACATTATAATGTTTCCCATTGTAATCAAAACCCTCTCGAGTTACTACCTTCAGGTCTTGAATCAAATCCTTCAAGTATTCTCCAGCATTATTAGGCTTTGTACGGCCTGCATACAGACCAAGAACAATAACATTAGATTCTGGAAATTCTTTGAGCTTGGCCAAAATAGGCCAAACATCCATTCTAGCGCTTTTAAATGGACCCCCACAAGCAAAGATTAGAGTTAAAGACTTTCACTCTAAATGTCTCACATAAAGATACTTTAGCGATGGAGCCGCCCTGTTAGTTAGGGCAATCCCTTTAAAAGAATTTTTTACTTGAGTAGAAGTATCAATACTGCAATGTAAATGTACTCTGTTACAAGTAAAGTCCAGAATTAAAAAAGTACGAAAGCATTTGCATCAAAATGTACTAAAAGTGTTAAAGTACCAAATAAATTTCAAATAAATGTAGTGGAGTAAAAGTAGGCTACAATATTTGGATCCGAGTTGTAGTGGAGTAGAAGTAAAAGTATTAGAAATACTCAAGTAAAGTACAATTACCTCAAAATTGTATTTAAGTAAATGTACTTAGTTACTTTACACCACTTTAAACCACACACACACACACACACACACACACACACACACACACACACACACACACACACACACACACACACACACACACACACAAACATAGTTTCTTACCTTAAATTGGTTTTCCAATCGAAGAATGAAAATTGAAGAATTGAAGAAATGAAAAAAGCAGCAAAAATGATGACACGCAGTATGCAGTTCGTGTTTCGTTGTAAGATAACACACACTAGCAGCAGCTCTTGTAGTCTGTATGTCTTTGTGTGACTGTGTGTGGAACTTAACCGCTCTGGAAAGCGCTAACTTAACCGCTCTGCAGGGAGTTTATGGAGAAGTATAGGCCTAGTTATATAGGCCTAATCTGTAGTTTTATAATTTAATGTATTTTTGTGTGTAATCCACTTTTAGAGGTGTTTTATAATTTAAGCTACTTTTAAACTGTGCAAAATGAAATTAAACCCATGATAGTGGAATGCATTGTTTGTTATCCTAGAAAAAAAAAACATAACAGTTAAAATACAAAGTCAGAGTTAAAACAGTACAGCTGCATTTTGATAAAGTTCATATTCTCTTTCGATATACATTGTAGGCTACTATGTATATGTCATAAATTAAGCTGGAAATCTCACATAAATATAGTTAAAAGGAAAATGTCTAAGATTATTGCTATAATATATAGATCAAAAGAAATATTGAACCAAAACTCTTTATACTTACTGTACTGTTCCCTTATAGTTCCATATTTGACATACTGTGTGGAGGTATGGGGAAACAATTACAAAACCAATGTTGAGCCGATTTTTATGTTACAGAAAAGAGTTATAAGAATAATAAAGCTGCAAGCAGCGATGACCGGGCCCTCGGAGCTCTACCCACGTTACAAGGGGCAGCAGTTACACTATTACACTTATTGCCCTATTAAACTATTACACTTATTTCACTATTACAGTTTTTGCGCTATTACACTATTACACTTATTACACTATTACACTATTACACTATTACACTATTACACTTATTGCACTATTACACTATTACACTTATTACACTATTACACTATTACACTTATTACACTATTACACTTATTGTGCTATTACACTATTACACTTATTACAATATCACACTTATTACACTATTACACTATTACACTATTACACTTAGTACGCTATTACACTTATTGCGCTATTACACTATTACACTTATTACACTATTACAGTTATTACACTATTACACTATTACACTATTACACTTATTGCGCTATTACACTATTACACTAATACACATTTTACACTATTACACTTATTGTGCTGTTACACTATTACACTTATTACACTATTACACTTATTGTGCTGTTACACTATTACACTTATTACACTATTACACTTATTACACTATTACACTTATTGCGCTATTACACTATTACACTTATTACACTATTACACTATTACACTATTACACTTATTACACTAGTACACTATTACACTTATTACACTTATTACACTATTACACTTATTGAGATATTACACTATTACACTTATTGCGCTATTACACTATTACACTTATTACACTATTACACTATTACACTATTACACTTATTACACTATTACACTTTTGCGCTATTACACTATTACAGTTATTACACCTAGACACAGTTACACTATTGCACTTAGTACAAACTATTGAAAAGATAGCAAATAGGAACTATCAATAATCGACCAATCAGAAGAGGGGGCAGGGCTAAGTTAAACCAATTAAGATGAAGGACTCTTAGTCAAGTCATATGATACCAGCCACAACTCTGTACGATAAACGGTTGATGAGTAACAGCCAAAATAGGAACTATCAACAATCAACCAATCAGAATAGGGGGCGGGGCTAAGTTAAACCAATTAAGATGAAGGACTCTTAGTTAAGTCATATGATACCAGCCACAACTCTGTACGATAAACTGTTGATGAGTAACAGCCAAAAAAAGGAACAATCAAGTATGGACCAATCAGAAGAGGGGGCACTTCCTGTTTGGTGAAGGAAGTTTGACGCTTCGCCACGGGCACGCCGTTTTACGAAAACTCACGGTTCGCACAACTTTTCATCGTTAAGGTGTCTTGAGTATGCCGAGCGAATGTGAAGTTGATCCGATTAACTCCCTAAGAGGAGTTTGTTAAAGTGCGACCCGTGAAAACGGCCAAAAATGCGCCAAAACGCCACTAATTAGTCAAAATGGCTGACTTCCTGTTTGGTTTTGGACATGGCGCCAAGAGACTTTTTTGTGAATCCGGACATGATACAGGTGTGTACTGATTTTCGTACGTGTAGGTGAAACCGTATAGTGGGGCTGCGCCGTTGACATTTTCTAGGGGGCGCGGTTCAGCCATTAGGCCACGCCCCCTTTTGGTTTTTTTTTAATACGAAAATTTCACCACTTGTGATGTGTGTGCAAAGTTGCGCAACTTTTGGAGTACGTTTTGCGGCTCAAAAACGCAATTTATTCGGGGGAATAAGAATAATAAGAATTAAAGCTGCAAGCAGCGATGACCGGGCCCTCGGAGCTCTACCCACGTCACAAGGGGCAGCAGTTACACTATTACACTTATTGCCCTATTACACTATTACACTTATTTCACTATTACAGTTTTTGCGCTATTACACTATTACACTTATTACACTATTACACTATTACACTTATTGCACTATTACACTATTACACTTATTGTGCTATTACACTATTACACTTATTACACTATTACACTTATTACACTATTACACTTATTGTGCTATTACACTATTACACTTATTACACTATCACACTTTATTACACTATTACACTATTACACTGTTACACTTATTACGCTATTACACTTATTGCGCTATTACACTATTACACTTACTACACTATTACACTTATTACACTATTACACTATTACACTTATTGCGCTATTACACTATTACACTTATTGCACTATTACACTATTACACTAATACACATATTACACTATTATACTTATTGTGCTGTTACACTATTACACTTATTACACTATTACACTTATTGTGCTGTTACACTATTACACTTATTACACTATTACACTTATTGAGCTATTACACTATTACACTTATTGCGCTATTACACTATTACACTATTACACTATTACACTTATTACACTATTAAACTTATTAAACTATTACACTTATTGCGCTATTACACTATTACACTATTACACTTATTACACTATTACACTTATTACACTAGTACACTATTACACTTATTACACTTATTACACTATTACACTTATTGAGATATTACACTATTACACTTATTGCGCTATTACACTATTACACTTATTACACTATTACACTATTACACTATTACACTTATTACACTATTACACTTTTGCGCTATTACACTATTACAGTTATTACACCTAGACACAGTTACACTATTGCACTTAGTACAAACCATTGAAAAGATAGCAAATAGGAACTATCAATAATCGACCAATCAGAAGAGGGGGCAGGGCTAAGTTAAACCAATTAAGATGAAGGACTCTTAGTCAAGTCATATGATACCAGCCACAACTCTGTACGATAAACGGTTGATGAGTAACAGCCAAAAAAGGAACAATCAAGTTTCGGCCAATCAGAAGAGGGGGCGGGGCTTAGTTAAACCAATTAAGATGAAGGACTCTTAGTCAAGTCATATGATACCAGCCATAACTCTGTACGATAAACGGTTGATGAGTAACAGCCAAAAAAAGGAACAATCAAGTATGGACCAATCAGAAGAGGGGGCACTTCCTGTTTGGCGAAGGAAGTTTGACGCTTCGCCACGGGCACGCCGTTTTACGAAAACTCACGATTCGCACAACTTTTCATCGTTAAGGTGTCTTGACTATGCCGAGCGAACTTGAAGTTGATCCGATTAACCCCCTAGGAGGAGTTCGTTAAAGTGCGACCCGTGAAAACGGCCAAAAATACGCCAAAACGCCACTAATTAGTCAAAATGGCTGACTTCCTGTTTGGTTTTGGACGTGGCGCCAAGAGACTTTTTTGTGAGTCCGGACATGATACAGGTGTGTACCGATTTTCGTACGTGTAGGTGAAACCGTATGGTGGGGCTTGAGGCACAAAGTTTTGTAGGGGGCGCTATTGAGCCATTAGGCCACGCCCCCTTTTAATTTTTTTTAAATACGACATTTTTCGCCAATTGTGATGTGTGTGCAAAGTTGCGCAACTTTTGGAGTACGTTTTGCGGCTCAAAAACGCGATTTATTCGGGGGAATAAGAATAATAAGAATAATCTTTGCAATTACAATAGGGTCCTCACACACTGTGTGTGCTCGGGCCCTAATAATCTTTGGAATTACAATAGGGTCCTCACACACTGTGTGTGCTCGGGCCCTAATTAAGAGAGCAGAGTACTGTGAGCCGACCAACGCTTTATTTATAGATTTACACACTCTAAAATTCTGGGATATAGTCAATCTTCAAACCTTACTTATTTTGTACAAAGCTCACAATAATCTCCTTCCATCTTGTCTTCAGGGGCTGTTTGAGATCAAAGAAACCAAATATGAACTTAGAAACAAAGGCATGTTCGAAACGAAATGGGCAAGAACCAATACTAAAAAATATTGTATATCTGTCAAAGGGGTAAGTTTATGGCAGGACTGTGAAAAGGAACTAAGGATGTGCAGTACGATATACGGGTTCAAAAAAATGTTTAAATACAAGACTATAATAAAGTATAGAGAGCTATCATGATTATCTTTTCTATTACAGAAATATATAATAACACTAAAGAATGGATGATAATATATTATCATATATTGGTGTTTTGTGGTTGTATATAATGTATGTGTATATATGTATATACATAAGTATACATTATTACTTATTTATTTTTTTGTAAGAAATGTTCAGAGCTTTGTTTTTTGTTTGTTTTTGTTTTTGCTTGTTTCTTTTGTTTTCCTTAAGAGTTTACTGCGGTTATCTGAGTGATCGTGACAAGGTTAGGCAAAATAAGCCAATGGGCTTCAGCCTATACCTTTTTGGTTAAAAAAATAATGAAAAATTCATGTGAAAATGAAATCTATGTATTCTATTTTTAAATGACCAAATAAACTCTACTACTACTACTAAGCTACTGTAAAAGAACCTCAATAAACAATTATTAAAAAAATAGCACATCTACAAGCTCACAACGTGCCGCATCTTTGGTATAAAATAGGCCTAAAGGGCTAAGGTGGATTAATGTAGCCTATGTTTTATAATATAATCACTTATATCTGCAAAGTAACTAGTAATTAAAGTTTTCAAATAGTTGTAGTGGAGTAAAAGTAAAAGTAGGATATTGAAAATTGGACACTGAAAATAGATTATCTACAAGCTCACAACGCCTCACTTTGCGACGCACACACACACACACACACACACACACACACACACACACACACACACACACACACACACACACACACACACACACACACACACACACACACACACACACACATAAAACATTGTTGGAGTAATCCTGTCTTTATTTAGTCAAGTTTTAGTTGTCAGTACACTTAGTCGTAGTTTTAGTAATCAGGGCTTAGTTTTTTTTAGAAAAAAAAGGTAATAAAATAAAAAAAGACTGTGAAATGGCAAATGAACAAGTGACTTTTTGTGGCTGGACTGGACAAGTGAATGTGAAATGTACTTGTCCAGGGGACACTGTGCCTCAAAAAGGTTAATAATAAATAGCAAAAATAGCAGATCTACAAGCTCAAAACGTGTTGAAGTTTGAGTTGAGTCTGACGGGGTCTCAGACATAGAAATAACATTAAATGGGGGTCTCTCGACTAATGCATGATGTCACATTTGAATTAAAATGGTTGAGAATCACTGCAGTCTTCTTTTACTGGGGTCCACTCCTTAGCATATCTTTTCAAATGGGAGAGGTTAGATGGCTATTGTACCCCCAAAACCGGTTTGCCACACACACACACACACACACACACACACACACACACACACACACACACACACACACACACACACACACACACACACACACACAGCCTATGTTTTATAATATAATCACTTATTTCTGCAAAGTAACTAGTAATTAAAGTTTTCAAATAGTTGTCGTGGAGTAAAAGTAAAAGTAGGATATTGAAAATTGGACACTGAAAATAGATTATCTACAAGCTCACAACGCCTCACTTTGCGACGCACACACACACACACACACACACACACACACACACACACACACACACACACACACACACACACACACACACACACACACACACACAGTCACACACACACATAAAACATTGTTGGAGTAATCCTGTCTTTAATTTAACTCTTGAGGGCGTGAAATGAATCCAATTGGTTTCATTTTACACTATAGACTAGAGAGTTAAATATCTATAAGGGTCCATTTGGTGGTTACCAACTCTCTATCATTTAGCTGGGGGCCACCTGGAACCCCCCCAAGGACCACTGGTTGAAAGCCCTGGAAGAACACGGCTACAACAAACAATTTAAATTTAATTGAAAGGACCCTTTGTTACCACATAGTGACCTATACAGGTTCAAGGCATGTGGCTCTGGACAATGGTTAGAGTCTATTCCTCCATGTCTGGCTCCAATCCACTCTGAATAAACAATTAACATTTCATGGATTGACATTTAAACTCAATTGAAAAGACCCTATTGTCTTGTCGAGACAGAAAGGATGGGGGTCCTCAGAGTTACTACAGGGGGTCTTTGTGTGATAGAAACTTGTTTTTCCCCTTTTTTAAATTAACCATTTGAATGGGATGGACGTGGGCCAGCCCACGTCCATCCCATGCCCAGTTAGCCCACATGTAGCCCATGCGGGAACCTTGTGCCCCAGCCCACGTCCATCCCATGCCCAGTTAGCCCACATGTAGCCCATGCGGGAACCTCGTGGGTCAGCCCACTTCCATCCCATGCCCAGTTAGCCCACATGTAGCCCACGCGGGAACCACCTGGGCCAGCCCACTTCCATCCCATGCCCAGTTAGCCCACATGCAGCCCACGCGGGAAGCACCTGGGCCAGCCCACTTCCATCCCATGCCCAGTTAGCCCACATGTAGCCCCTGCGGGAACCACGTGGGCCAACCCACTTCCATCCCATGCCCAGTTAGCCCACATGTTACCCCATGTGGGAACCACTTGGGCCAGCCCACCTCCATCCCATGCCCAGTTAGCCCACATGTAGCCCACGCGGGAACCACCTGGGCCAGCCCACCTCCATCCCATGCCCAGTTAGCCCACATGTAGCCCACGCGGGAACCACCTGGGCCAGCCCACGTCCATCCCATGCCCAGTTAGCCCACATGTAGCCCACGCGGGAAGCACCTGGGCCAGCCCACTTCCATCCCATGCCCAGTTAGCCCACATGTAGCCCACGCGGGAACCACCTGGGCCAGCCCACGTCCATCCCATGCCCAGTTAGCCCACATGTAGCCCACGCGGGAAGCACCTGGGCCAGCCCACTTCCATCCCATGCCCAGTTAGCCCACATGTAGCCCATGTGGGAACCATGTGGGCCAACCCACTTCCATCCCATGCCCAGTTAGCCCACATGTAGCCCATGTGGGAACAACTTGGGCCAGCCCACCTCCATCCCATGCCCAGTTAGCCCACATGTAGCCCATGCGGGAACCACCTGGGCCAGCCCACTTCCATCCCATGCCCAGTTAGCCCACATGTAGCCCATGTGGGAACCATGTGGGAAAGCCCACTTCCAACCCATGCCCAGGTATCCCACATGTATCCCACGTGGGACCCATGTAATTTGCCCACATCAAGCCCATGCCCATGTGGTACCCAAGTAGCCCAACTCGTACCCATGCGGGACCCATGTGGGCGTGCTGGCTGGGATGGCACTGATCTCTCCTGAGATGGAGTCGATCTGTAAGAGTGAGAAATGCACATACAGTAGTTATTAATAATAGATCAAGACTGGGTTAATTAAAGTCCAGCCAGCAATGTTAATGGTCATTAGTTTCTGCGTCTCTGAAAATGGTTTTAAAGAGGGAAAAAAAGAAGAAAAAAGAAAATGAACAGTATTATCATAGGTGTGTAGGTCAGGATGCCCATAATAAGAATTGCAGAAATATGAAATATCCTAAAACAGAAATCAAGACATTATTCAAAGTGTACCTTCTTTTTTGGTTCAACAATTTCCATTTCCGCTGAATCTGTAGGTTGCTTGGGTTTGAATGGTACAGTTGTTACGACCATGTCTAATTTGCCTGACACCTCCACCTCAAATGAGTCACCTGGGTAAACTGCAGAAAAGATGACAACACGTTATTTACATATAATATAATATCTAACTATTCATTTAACGAATGTCTGTTTGTTCGTCCGCTGTCTGACCCTGACATCACTGATACTAAACAGTATCGCCACCGCATGCTGAAACAATGCCCAAATTTGGAGACAGCATACTGACATGTTTCTGTCTGCATGCTGACGTCATAGTACTGACATCACAGACTGATACAACGGGTATTGCACAACTGGACCTGTTCTGCCCAACGGGAACCGGTCTGGGTTCTCCAACATTAGTTCTGAGACTCCTACATTCAATCCCTCATATACTGTAAGTGTGCATACCCCCTGGGCACAGGACTAGTAGTATTTAATCGAACTATTAATTTACAGAATGTCTGCCTGTCTGTACTCACGATGTCACGTCACAGACTGGCCTGGACATGGACCACCATATATGGGAATAAAAGAGAGCCAGACCATATATGGGCATCAAAGAGAGCCAGACAGAGATAAGAGATCTCCATTTAATGTATGGGCATGAAAGGGACACAGACAGACAGACGGATACAACGAGTATTGCACAACTACAGACAGACAGATACTAGTAAGACGCCTAAAGGCCCTCTTACATCTAACAACTTTGTAAAGATTTGGGAAAGATTTCTAAAAGACTAGCTCTCACACTAAAAGATTTGAAAAAGACTTTCCAAAGACTTAATGATGATTTTTCAAAGATTTCAGTTGTTAGATGTGAGATGCCTCTAAAGATTTTGTAAAGACTGGTACAAGATTCTCTTTTATTTGCTGAAATAGGCCTATTATAGCCATGCCCATGTGTTCATATTCCTCTGACTAGCTCACACACACACACACACACACACACACACACACACACACACACACACACACACACACACACACACACACACACACACACACACACACACACACACACAGAAAATAGCCAATCTACAAGCTCACAACGCGTCGCATCGCAGTATTGATACTTTTACTTGAGTAAAACATGTGATTACTTTTTCCCTCACTGCATGCACGGGGCTTTTAAGCCGTGACATCATTTTGTAGGCAGAGGAGAACTCTGCCCCCAGAGCATTTTCTGTCCCTCGCTATTTCAACAGATCCGAGACAAAAATAACGACTAAAGTATAATTCTAACACTTTCCTTTCAACAACAAAGAGAAGAAAAATGTGTAAATAGTAAAAATAGTAAAAAGATTCACAGAAACTGGGGGCAGAAATTCTCCTCTGCCTACAAAATGATGTCATACTTAAAAGCCCCTACACCGAGCTCCGCCCTCCTCCCTCAGCCCTCTTCCCCCGTTCTCTCCTCTCCTCTCCTCCATAGCCGGCGCAGATTGATCCTATCAACTTATTATCAACTTTGAATGTTATGTTATGATACGCCAGGCTGGCAGCTCAACCGAACGTCTTGGGGAATAAATGGCTTTTGGCTCGCTAGCGTTCTGTTTTGGTTGTTACGTCATTGTGCTCATTCAGACTCAGCCCCGATTTGAGAAAATATCAAACCAGTTTAATATTCTCGTAACAGAATCTGGGTCTCAAGTCGGGGTACAAATCGAGTCGGAGCACTACCTCACATTTAACGATTGAGTAACGACCGAATCACGGGAGCGCGCCTCGACTCGCCTCGATTTTATTACGACTGAGAAATCTTTTCAAAGTTGTTAGGTGTAAGGCTAGCTTAAGGGTCAGTCTAACCAGTGTGGCTCTACAGACAGGGATCTCCATATATGGGCATAAAAGGGATTGTATGTGGCCGATGTGGCCTCCATATATGGGCATTCCCATATGAAGTCCTATTAGGGGAACCACACTAACATGTCAGGGGAACTACAGACAGTCACAGGGATCTCTATATATGGGCATAAAAGGGATTCTGTTAGTGTGGTTCCCCTGATATCACAGTGATGTCAGAGCCCCCACCGCCCCATATCTTTTCTGCTCCCCCGCCTCTCACGCAAACGGACATGCATTGATCCCAAAACCACCAAAGACAAGTTCACACCTCGCCAACACTTTCGTGTCACAACAGGGTGTAACAAAGAAACGAGCCTATATGCATATCAATATAGTAGGTGTTGAGCGACATGCGCGGGACGTCCCTTGAATCTAGAGACGTCCCTTCGCTTATCTAGAGTCTAGATAAGCAACTCCCCAAACATTGAATCACCAATGCACCACTGCATAGGTCCATTTCCAATCCGCTCCCTCTCTTCAAGTTATTGGCTTAGGAATTCAACAAAAACTAAAAAATATCCATGAATTCAAGTCTCCATGGGGTGAGTAATCAAAGTCATTTTCAGGGGTAAACTATCCCTATATATGAATATGAACCCTTTCTGTAAGTCAGCATCAATGCAGACTTTGGCTAAGGGAATTACCCACAATTCATAGGTTTACTGGGGTTAGGGTTCACGTCAATCATTTAAGTATACAAAATAGTCATGCACTGTCATGACTTGTCATGCATTGTCAGAATGTCAACAAACAGTAGTGATTTCTCACCGATCTCAAAGGGAGATGGAATGGAGGAGATATATTTACTGTAGAGAATTTGTAAATACAATTTAAATTAATAATATTACAACTAGGGATGCCCGATCCCGATCACGTGATCGGATCGGCCGCCGATATGGCCGTTTTTATGAGATCGGAGATCGGGAAAAAAATATCGATTTTTTTTTTTTTTTTTTTTTTTTTTTTTTTTTTTTTAAATATTTTCTGGGAGTACTGAAAGTTACAGGTAAGGTGAATGCGATATGAAATGTAAGCTTACCTTAATCACAGTAATCCTTAATCATTTTCAATCATATTCAAGGGCTTTTGCTTTTGGAGAAATGAGACAGACAGAGCACTGCAGAGGGAAGGTGATTGTGTCAGACTCTGTCCAGCTGGCAGCTGATGCCAATAAGTAGTAATTGGCCCCTTCTAATGGATCAAAGGAAGGCAATTATGTCTCTCTGCACTGTCAACTAAGCAGACTGGTTAATTGGTTATTATTAACTTATTTTGTTTCAACTTTAAAAATGGCCAATGTTTTACCAGTTTTTATATAGTTTGTTGATTATTTTTGATGCTGTAATGGTCTATTTTGATATGATATAGTACTTTATTGTCAGTTCACACTGAAATTTGTCTTACGACACAGCAGTCATGTATTCAAAACATATATACAACATTTGTAACACATCAAGGCATACGTGACACGCTGAGTCGCGGTGCAGCCCCTGTACCAGCGGTATTAAACAGGATTTTAAAGTCCTTAAATCGTGACTTCACTGCCAAATTTCAAAGGCCACACCAAAGGTCCCCTGCACAATGATTGAGAAACACTGCACTAGTAGGCCTATATCACTATACACTACTCATAAGCTTTGTTTTTAATTTGTTGATTCAGTGCTGCACTAAGTGATAGAATGAATAGAATTTTTTTTTTAATGCGTTGCCAAAAGATCGGATCGGGAAAGATCGGGATCGAATCGGAAGCAATAATATTTGATCGGTATCGGATCGGGAGCAAAAAACCCCTGATCGGGGCATCCCTAATTACAACCACTAATGTAAACACATTAAACACTAATTAAACTGAGTAACATATATATAATATTAATAATAATCAACAGTCACAGCCTTTAAAGCAAGGACTTTAAAAGTTAAGGCCAGAAAGAGTCTTAAACGTTATGCAATGTGTTGTGAATGAAGGGCTCATCTAAATTATTGTGATGTTTTCTTCTATCCACAAGTTTCCGACGTCCCATCATGCATTGCGCAGAAGGTGTGTGGCAGTTCCTCGGTTAAGGTGGAGACAACCTTCCGTTGGTCCGACCAGGTTAGCATTCACCAGTCAGCAGGTTAGCATTCCCCAGCGTCGGCAGGTTAGCATTCACCAGTGTTAGTTTTACTGAGGTTAGGGTTAAGGTTAGGTTTAGGTGTATCTCCGTCCCCTCGACTTTCGGCACCTCCGTGCAGCTTCCGCTGCCTTAACCCAGTTGCCTTTTTGATACACTCGGACTGAAAGACCTGCAAAAAAACACTCTCCCAGTGATAAAGCTCACACCGGTTGCATCTGCGACGCCGCCGCGACGTGAGCTTGTGTATGTCTGCTGTTCTCCGGAAGTGTCCCACACATAATTCAACAGGAAATTCTCACGGAAACAGGTGGATAGTCTGGATACCAATTCATGGGTTGTATTTGTAGTCTACGGCGGCCATGTTGAGGACCCAGGGGAAATCTCGCTTTTGCGAATGCCCATCATTTCGACCGGAGGGTTAGCGACTCACTCCACAGAGGTTAAGGTTAGGGTGAGGGTTAGAGTCGGGTGTCGAAAAGATGAACGTAGTAACAGCGACACGCTCCCGAGGATCCACACAGGAGGAAGGAAGCATGAGCTTAATTCAGGGTAGGGCTGTCACAATTATTACATAATCGCGATTATTTTTCATAATCGTCATAATTATTTCATAATAGTTTCCATGTTGAAAAATGTTCATATATATTTTTTTAAGTAAAGAATAGTGGAAATAGCAGATCTACAAGTAGATTGCTTGTAGACTGGCTATTTCCACTATCAGTGTTATTTTTTAAGTATAAAGTTGTCAATATGTCAGTAATTTCTTTGTATATTTAGGTTATGTGTGGTATCTACCATGTGCAACTTCAAAGCCTAAAAGCCAAACAGTAATGTAATTGTCAACGACAAAAACACAATTAAATTGTTAATCGCAATTATTTGAATGAAAATTTATCGTCATGTAGAATGTCATAATCGTGACAGCCCTAATTCGGGGCCCTCCCCAGGTTGGCAGAGGGAGAGCAGCGCCCAGGATTACAGATTAGGCAATTGGCACTGGGTGAAAAATGGGTTTCAAAATTGTGGGGGGAAAGAAATCCATATATAGCCTATCATTATTTTCATTATGGAGCATGGCATGACGTTCGATACTTACCCAAACGCTTGACAGCGGTGGAGTCATTTTGGGCTGTGTGTTTTTCTGGTGTGAATTGATCTGGTTCGGTCCCAGTCGCTGTGTTGTCGCCACCGTCATCGTGTGGTGGCATCTTATTCTGGGGAGTGGTAGGCACATCCCAGAAGGGCTCCATTTGGCTGAGGAAGTAATCAATGTAGTGATAAATAGTAATTCGCCTAAAATGGTGGGTTGTAGCCTATAATATTGTATAATACAACAAGATGTAAGCAATAGGTAGATAGAGAGAGAGAGAGAGAGAGAGAGAGAGAGAGAGAGAGAGAGAGAGATGTGTGTGTGTATTAAGGATGGTTAATTGTTTAAATGGAACGTGTGTCAATATCCGTTTAACACTAAGAATTTAATTAATTGATATTAATTCTGTAAATTAGGTATACAAACATTGTATATAACACATTGACACGCTATTTGATCATTTTTCAAAGTGACCGTCAGCAATTCTCAGAATGGATTTAAAACATGAAATAAAAGAAGAGTTTTATTATAATGAAGGTCCTTTGATCAGAGTTTGATGTTCCCATTAGAGCTGGCTTAGGATTCTTTTCAAATAACGATGCTTGCTGACCCGAGTGGCCCCGTGACAATTTGGCCAGAACAGTTTTTCTTCTTTTACAGACCCGGTCCCTAATTGGACCTGTGAAATTTGTCCCAAGATCTGATTAGTTCCGAGACAGTGATTGTGGTCACTACACTACCACCTCGGTTTGTAGGAGCATGCCCTTGTGCTTCACACTTTATACTTCATATCTGTCCCGACGCCCTTGAGATGCTTCACATCTGTCTGGGCTACCGAGCAGGAGAGTGGGGTTTGATCCCAGCTCTGTGCACCAATCATACAATTCTTAGAGCCCTCCCAGAGTATTACGATCTTGTATAAGATCCGGGAATGAAGCGAGATCGTGTTCGGTGGTCATTTCAAATGACAGCAATCCTCTTTCTTGAATTCGGGGCCGATATATCCCGCTGTGCAAGTGAAATATCTGATACTGGTACCTTTTCATTCGATCCAGATATCCTGGATTGACCGCCCCTAGCGATCTCGGGGTTGAGTGGGGAAAAGTTCTCATTTTTTTTCCTGCGCAGTTGATTGAATAAAGAATCCAAATGTGTTTTGTCTGTCAGTGTGTCAGACTGCATGTGCATGTAGGGCCTATGAATGCTGCTGCTGTGGAGCCTCATCATTCAAATATTACTTAAAGCGGTGAAATAAAACAAATATGTTTAGCTCAACATCAGCTATTTAACTTCAGTTAACTTGTCATTTTTTTTAATCATTTGATAAGATGATAGGAGAGTCCGCTGTCTGTCTGTCTGTCTGTCTGTCTGTCTGTCGGTCTGTGACATAGGCTATTTGTAGCTTATATTGTATTGATACTTTTACTTGAGTAAAGAATGGGAGTACTTTTACCATCACTGCTCAAATTAACTGCTCATCAGTGTGAATGCTTTCAGGTGTGCATCTATTCAATATAGGAAATTGCCCATTACATCTGCACAAACGTGTTGTGAGCGTGAGAGAGGTTAAACTTGAACTCTCTGTTGGTCTGTGACTGTCCCACGCCAAATAATTTCCCTCATTATTCTTCTGAACCCCTGGACTAGAGTAGCCTATCAAGACTAGAGTATCAAGGCATAATTGCTTTGGCTGTCTGTCTAATAGCCTATCACAATGTGGAAGTTTTGTCAGTCTGCCTGTCTCGCTCGCTCTCCGACCGTGTCCACACAGCTCCACACAGTCACTGTGTACTGTGTACTTTTACTCAAGTAAATTCTGAATTCTGGACCTATCTTACTCTTAACCATTTCTACAATGCAGTATTGATACTTTTACTTAAGTAAAACATTTGAGTACTTTTTCCACCACTGACAACAACATACAGCATGCATCACCCCACAAAGATGTTGTCGCATATCCTATCAGCTATGACTCATACCCTCTTTACTGCCTTTGTGCTTCAGAAAGTAACCTACACCATTGAGGGGAAATAAATGATATCAAAATTTAAATCCGACCCCATAGGCCTACTCATTTATAAGTTCAGACTCATTTAAATCTTGTTAAACATGCTTGTCACTCCTCTGGTCAAGGTGTAACTTTTACCTCTCCATTACGCATCGTGTATAAGACGGGCATAATTATAACGCAGCCATCCAGTATGATTTCAGTCACTTTACAGTCCTAACCAACGTATTTTAAGAGATTACAGTCCTTCTGCACAATGGTGCCGTTTGTAGCCTACCCCAACTTTCGCAGTGCGCCATGCCGTGATGCGCAGCCAGAGACACGGCTGAGACCCAGTGTCTCGCATCTCCAGTATTTTTAATCAAATCCACCGCCTCATCCAAGCCTTCAACCAACTGTCCAAAAAGGAAAATGGACCTGTAGGGTTCATTTTGGTTCCATTACACTGTCAGAGTTGCACTTGTATAGGTCAATTTAGAGCCCTTAATTAATTAATATTAGGCTGAGAGAAATTAAACAAATATAGGCTATTCGCTATCTAACGTCAGTTTAATTGCCATTTGTTTAATATTTTGATTAGATGGTAGAATTTAGTAGAGCCGTGCAACAAGCCCTGGTCAACAGCTGTGAAGCAGATCTACTGTGAAACAAATCCTTGCCGTTGTGACGCATGGGCGTGCTGTCGCAGAAAAGATGATTTGACAGCCAACTCCAAGATGTATTATTATCTTATATAGCCTAAATAAAGATATTATATATGCCCACGTGTCGTCGTGGGGAAAGGCTTTCGTGAGGTGATAGAATACACTGTCCTGTTGCCAAATGACTGCGCAAAAAAAAGAAAAAAAAAGTTGAAACAAATATTTAACACCATTCCTCTCACATTTGGAAAACATGAACGCTATAAAGTGATTCAAACATTCTACAGGGAAAAAGTAAAGTAACAATAATAATAATAATCAAAAACGGGTGTCTAGCATAATGTGATTTGACATCAACGTTGACGACGAGTAATACTAGGCCTAATAATAATCTGTGTTGTGTTTTATTGACAAAATCATTGCACACTACTGTGACGCTGTCATTAACAAGTAGGTATAGTTTCAAGCATGTAAAAGGCAGAGGAGGAGGAGGTGGCTTGGATATAATCTGGAGTAATCCGGGGAGCTCACGACAATAATTGCAAAGGATTTCTACCCGATGGTACGAGAATATCAAGCTTGCTAGAAATTCTCAGAGGCCCTTCCGAGGTCATAAAAAGTCCATTAACATAATCCAATCGTGTCGGGGTCCCGTTCAAAACCAAGACTGAGTTCGTGGCCGAACTCACGATTTTCCCGGGGAGGTCATAAAATTCAGCCCGAGGTCTGATCGTCCCCGGGATCTGGTCAGTGTGAATGGGTCTTTAGTATGCAAACTTACCTGTGTTTCAGAGAATTCACCTTTCGTGATGGATCTGGCTGCAGAGCAGAAGGTGCCTCCACAATTGGCTCACGTGACCTGAGGAGCAGAAATGTAATTGAGTTTTGTTTAGTTGTGCTATTCTCATTAAAAGGAATATATCACTGGAATATGTCCTGGACGGCCCAATTAGCCATAGATTCAAAAAGTAAATACTTTGTAATGATGTACAAATAAATGTAAATATATTACAACAATATATTCATTCATAATAGGCCTACGTATTAATCAAAAGTCTAGTCCTAAAGGGCAAGGACACTTTGGCAGAGGTTTGGGTTGTGTACCTTACCATGATGTAACTTCAAAATTGGGCAAGAAATCAAAAACATTGCTCTATTGATTAGAAATTGATTATAACATATGCTCCCCATTGACATCCATTGTAAAGTGAGGAGGCTCATGAGGCCTGTAAAGCAATGTAAATAAAGCTGATTCTGACAACATAGAACATCATCAAATCATGTTGATTTTACTATTTGAAGATCTGTGTTTACTTCCTAATAAAAATAAAACAAACCTCTATCAAAGTGGTCTAGCCCCTTAAATGGAGTCTGTGTAAAAAAAACATTCTTCCTATTGACTCCCAGCAAGCACACTAAAAAGAGAGAAGAGAAAAAGACGCGCCCCCTATCCCTTTTATACCTTTATTTAATCAGGCAAAGACATTTAAGAACAACGCTGAGGAAGACCTGTTGGTCGAAATGTGTCTGTTGTTTCTGTCCGCAATAGGTAAATAAACCATGTGAAAAGTAGATTCATTGTGGCCTATTTCCTCATTAATGCCACTTTCAACCTGGCAAAAATGCAAGGCCTTTTGATGTTCTAACTCAGTCTATGGCGCAGCAACTAATATAGGACATAAACTCACCAGATATTGATGGTATTATATACGTTCACGCAGTAGTAGTTGCTGGTCAACTTGTCCTGGTCATCCTAAAAACAGCAGAGACAGATCATTTTATGTTGTGCACAAATACATAATGGTACAGTACAGCAGAGATTGAAACTTATTACAAAACTAGACTCAGGACCAGCAATTCAGGAGGGCAGGATTTAAACTACAATTACTCACCCCCGCGTGTCTTTTGCTTTGGACAGGACCATCTGTGAGAAATAAACAAAATGAAATGTGGTTAGGTGTGTGAACAGACCATGTCCTACATCAGTGGTTCTCAACCTTTTCAGGCCACAACCCCCCAAATTAATCATATTTGAACAGGGGACACTGACAAGCACTTAGAATATAGGAGTTCAATTTTATTTGGCTCAGTTCCACAGATAAGTATTGTGAAATATCTGATCTATTACAAAATAATATAAGAAAGTACTAGCTTGTGAGGTGTTTCAACGGTCAGAACAGTCTATATTTGGGAAGCACAAACGTATTATTGTCTGCCCCATAGATTTGTGCTTCCCAAAGGATGTTTTCATTTGTTCAGTCCAGTTATCATTTTGGGCCCTGTTGCTGACAGAGAACATTTTCTTTGTGCAGAATTGTGCAAAAGTGGAGATACTTTTCTAAACACGTTTTCTGTCAGAACTTTCAAATGGATATGAAACTAGAGGACAATATCTGACTCCCAAGTTGGGTGAGTAGTGCGTACACATGCAGTGCGGCAAGGATTAATGCCATGAGGATCATTCTGATACCCGGGCGGCATGGGAGTAATCTATGGCTGTGTGTTTGGATTAAATGGAATGCATGTAATATCACAGCCATTCTAGGGATATAGACTACCATGTAGGATATGTTAACATTGTATCATCCAAATCAGTGGGTGATAAGGGTCTACTGGAAACTCCTGGTAGTCCAGTAGCTGACTACTGGCCGATATCTAAGGTATGACAATTTTGAAAAGGAGGCCATTCAATAGAAAGATAACACGTGTATCGGGTGCTCCAAACTACACAACTTTTCACAACACAGCAAGAACATTCCACAAGGAGAGGAACTCCTCTCCAATTATGAATTGTCAGGAAAATACAGAAATACACTGTGTATTCCTTTGTTTTTGTGGTTAAAGATTCAAGAAATACACTGCATTCTATAGTGATATGTACTGTACCATCTTGCTTCTGATCATCTAAGCCACGTTTCAATGGAGCTTTCCACTGTATCTTCTTCAGGTCAGGGAAAGTATCCTGGATGTCTGCATCAGTTTGTAGTAGATTCAGGAAGTCTTTGCAAGTGTTTTCTCCTTTACCCATCATTTTGTCCACAAGGCTGGTGATGTCTTTCAGATTATTGTACTCGCGTTTATTTATCAGACCACGCTGCAAAACACGGTTGCGGATGTGTTTGAAGTCTGATCCCAAAATTTGCTCTATTGTTAGTTTATTATGCAGGATTGTATCTTCAGCTGCCATGGTGGACCTGCAGAGAGGGGGAGGGGGAAAGAAATGTCAATGTAAAAACTTTTTTTAAATATGAAAATCCATCTGTTTTAGCTGTGATGATCAACAGTTCACAATGCTAGACTTCCTGCGCTGCTTCTGTTCCTTAATGGGGAAATGTGTAATGTATTGCCATTGAAGCAACGTTTACAAGACAGAAAGACAAAAGAGTAGACCTATCAATTGTTTTGTTTCTATTATGTGTAGCTACAACCCTAGCTATAACAGTTTGTCTTTGTTTTCGATATGATTATTCTTGCTTCAATTCAATGCTTTAAGGTTCATTGTTTAATGGCTGTCACATTCCTAAGACAATAATTTGATTACAATAGATTTCCCTCCATTGATTCCGGAATCAATGGGGATGAATTCACTTCTTTTTGTCTTAGGAATGCGACAAAAAACAAAGAATATTATTGAACTCAAGTCTCCATGGTGGGAGTAATCAATAGAAAAAAAGTATTTTTAGGGTGAACTACTCCTTTAAGGTTCATTGTAAAAGGCATGTTATTATTGTATAATTATAATGAATGGCGAAAACAGTTTGTATTTATTCATAATGGTTTAAGGTTCAATGTGTAATACATAGCAAGGTGTATTTGTTCATAATTACTTTTAATCCATAAGTAGGAATACTAGTTTCAATATGGTCCACCAATAGTCTACAGTACACTATATCCATTACAATATAAACTAATGTTGGGGCGCGGTTGGTACAGCAGTGGACAGCATAGGATCTAACCCAGGCTAGAACCTTACATGCAAGCACTCCACTGAGTGAGTGAGTGAGTGAGTGTGTGTGTGTGTGTGTGTGTGTGTGTGTGTGTGTGTGTGTGTGTGTGTGTGTGTGTGTGTGTGTGTGTGTGTGTGTGTGTGTGTGTGTGTGTGTGTGTGTGTGACGATTAATTGTCATGTGGAGATAATAGTAGGATTTAATTGTGGTTTTGGCATTGAACATGTGAATCAAAATGAAATTTCAGATTACTGACACAGTCTCTGTAAAGTGCCTTGGAAAAAGGCACTATATACATTTACCATAGAGAATGCATTCTTTTGGGCAAACATCTGCCACAAATTTGTGGTAATGTCTGTAGCAGGTACCTTTAAGTCACAAATCCTACATTAAAAAGCTATTTTATTGAGATGCGAAAGGGTCACATCACAATAATTTTGCCTTTGTTAATCATTCAATGAACAATGTGAAAATTTGTTGGACTTTACACTCCAAGCAGATTGTGCTGGCTATGGCAGGCGTATAGGCAACCTTAGACACGGGTGCAACCATTGGCATCTCGGAGGAAAGCCTGGTATTCGTTTTTACACAATATTCGATTTTTCTTAGGTGGATCTATATAGTCTGAGTTTTACCCCAACCATGTTTAAAAGAGACATGATCAACAGAGAACAAGAGAACCGTCATACGTGAGCGAACATCATGTTTCAGAGCTAAATATTTCTAGGCATTTTATGTATTGGTGTTGATGTATTGATGTATTGCCTTGCTTATTGTAAATCACCCTGGATTCATGCCTAAATTAGGGTGACTATATATTCAGCCGCCATAGGGTTGCATACAGGCAGTGAGTGATTGACAAACAGCCTCAGTGTTGAATTCAGACCATATTCAGACACGCGATGAATTTGTTCATGTTTTCTGATTAGTTAGGTGAGCATGTTTTCATGAAAATAACATGATACATGTCTATGCAATCTCTGAAAACAGCTACTATTATTTGAATTCTGGCAAAAACCATTGGGACAATTTTGTTGTGAATGTTGAGAACCGGGACATATCACATATTAGTGTTTTAGAGATATTTGTATGGACTCGGGACACGTAGCTTGAAGCCTAAATTGTAAATTGTAGATAGCTTCATTCGGTTTTGAAAACTGTTTTGACATGTTGATATAAAAGGAGTGATAACACACCATTGACTCAGCCGTCTCCATTGCCCCGCTCATTACCCACATTATAAATCTATCTACCAGTAAGACTCCCTAATCGGGAGATAAGCGACCGTCAGGTCGCAACGTGATTTTAGGCCAAAATGTGTAGGAGCAGTGTCCAAAAATGTGTTTGAAAAAATCGGCCTGACGGTGGCGCTATATGGGACAGATCCATGTTGATGAGATGAGTGTAGACATACTGTGTACCAATAGGCTCTATGCATATACGCCATTTTGTTCTACTTTCGGGTATCTTTCGACTTCCTTCACAGGTGTTACTGATGATACTAATGAAGGGTGTGTTCCATTCTGGTCAGGGTGCTGCTTTGTGCATGTTGGCTCACTGGAAGCACTCTGCTACACCAGTGGTCTCAAAGTGTCCTTGAATGGGTTCCAAATGTCCCCATACAGGTGTGTAACTCTGAGAGTACAAGTGGAGGAAAATGGACCTGCAAGGGTCCATTTGATTCCATTTGTTGATTCCATTTGTACAGAGTTATGGGGGTCCTTGAAATTAAAGAACCACTGCACAATAAATCAAACAGACCCTTCATTAGTATCATCAGTAACACCTGTGAAGGAAGTCGAAAGACACCCGGAAGTAGAACAAAATGGCGTATATGCATAGAGCCTATTTGCGTGATTTTAGGGCAAAATCTGTAGGAGCAGTGTCCAAAAATGTGTTTTAAAAAA
Source organism: Nannobrachium achirus (assembly GCF_963921795.1). NCBI lineage: Eukaryota > Metazoa > Chordata > Actinopteri > Myctophiformes > Myctophidae > Nannobrachium > Nannobrachium achirus. The sequence continues at coordinate 53,670,196 of NC_137822.1, read as the reverse complement.
TGGGCCTGAAGGTGGCGCTAAATGGGACAGATCCATGGTGATGACATGAGTGTAGAGCAAGTGTGTACCGATTTGCGTGATTTTAGGGCAAAATCTGTAGGAGGAGAGGTGTCCAAAAATGTGTTTGAAAAAATCGGCCTGATGGTGGCGCTATATGGGACAGATCCATGTTGATGACATGAGTGTAGACATGCTGTGTACCGATTTGCGTGATTTTAGGGCAACATTTTTTGGAGCAGTGTCCAAAAATGTGTTTTGCAAGAATCGGCCTCATGGTGGCGCTATAAGAGGGCCATGTGAGAATTGATGGGTGGAGGTTGGTTTGGCAGGCAAGGAGTGTGTGTGCAAAATTTGGCATGGATCGGGGCAACGGTTGCGGAGATATGAGCAGGGCAAATGTGTGACGTGACGTGACTGGTCCCCGGGAATTCCTGGTGAACAACCCCTTTGGGGTGGTAATTTGGTCATTTTTGTACTTTTCTGGGGGTCCCTGGGGGTCCCAGGAGCTGCGGGGGTCCCTGGAGGGGTTGAGGTTGTGGATTGGCAGGCAAGGAGTGTGTGTGCAAAGTTTGGCATGTCTTGGGGCAACGGTGGCGGAGATATGAGTTGGGGAAAAGTGTGACATGACGGACAGACTGACTGACAGACTGACTGACAGACAGCCGGTGGAGGTTTTGGTAGTAAATGCGACCTGACGGTCGCAATCAAGCAAATTAGCTTAAAGCTGTACTGTGGAAGCTGCTCAACTAGTGGTCAGTAGCGGTATTGCTTTTTTCGTCCGGAATCGCCGCGGACCACCGGAACGGGGGTCCGCGGACCCCCGCGGCCGTCGCGAGCACCTCCGCCTCGCCGATACGATTCCGTAGAGCTGTGATTGGCCGGTAGTGTATCATGTGGGAGATTACATCATTTTGCCGGGAAATTCTCCCCCCCTCACAACTCATAGAAAACATATAAAGAGAAGGCTTCAGAAGCTGAAAATAACAGAGTGGGGGTTCTAAAACTTTAGCGATTTAACAGTTAGGACAATTTTAAGATTTGTTTTATAAAAAAAGTTACATGGTATAACTTTAAGTAATCCCCTGCACAAAAAAGTCAACCAACGAATTAGTTTCTTGCATAGGGTTGCCCAGCTGATCAATATTAAAACACAAAAGACTCTAGGAGGTGCTCTTATTGGGCCCCTCATTGATTACGGAATCCTCGTTTGGTATCGCGATGCCCCAATTGCCTTAAAGTTAAAGCTCCAAACAGCCCAGAACAAATTGATTAGGGTCGTGCTTGGTCTTCCTCCTCGGGCTCACCTAACTGCTTACACTACAAGTGTGGGGTGGCTTACAGTAGCTGACAGAGTACAGCATCTTGCAATGGGCCTGGTGTACAAGATACACTACACCTCCAAGATACCCATGTACCTGACAAACTACTTCCAAAAGGTCAAGGATGTCCAGTGTCCACGATCACAACACCAGAGGTAGCTCCTCTAATCATGTTCAACCCAGATTTAACACTAAACAAGGCACTAATTCGTTCTCCAGCTATACCACCAACATGTGGAATGCCCTACCACAAGCCTTAAAGGAGTGCAAATCCCTAGCCTCCTTCAAAATTGGTCTGAAAAGTCACCTTCAGATGGCTGCTACATTTGTAAAATGACTAAGCCCCCGTCTGTTATTTTTTATGGCCCTCTCTTTTTTTTCTTTTCTTTTCTGATTTTGTAATTGATGTTATGCTATGCAAAGTATTCTGTTCTATCCGTATGTCTTTCAATGTTATATGAGATACATAAAGTGGTTCTGTGTAAATAAGCTGTAAAGCTTACTAGGATCTGTTTTTGGTTGACCTTGTACCAGTGATTTGTGCTGTCATGAAACTGTACTTTTTTCTATTGCAAACTGAGTACAGCATCTTGCAATGGGCCTGGTGTACAAGATAGCCTACATTAGCCATAAATTATAACTCATGTAGAGGTATTTTATTTTGGGACGTTTTCTCTAGAGACCTACATAATTCATGGCTAAGCCTACACTACACCACCAAGATAACTGGCACCAAAAAACTTGAACACATTACCCCAGTCCTGGCCGACCTTCACTGGCTCCCTGTTAAATTTAGAATAGATTTTAAGGTTCTTTTATTTGTTTTTAAATCCCTTCATGGCATACCACCCCTTAATCAAACCCTATGTCCCCACCACAGAGCCTTGAGGTCCGCGGACAAGATGCTGCTGGAGGACACCCTTACAACTAACAAGAGCAGTAGAGGTGGCCACGCTTTTGCCGCCGCGGGCCCAAGGCTCTGGAATATGTTGCCCCTCCCCATTAGACCCGCCCAGTCAATTGGTGCTTTTAAATTTTGCGAAAAACTCACCTGTTCTCCATTGCCTTTAGTTGTATATAGCTCTTTCTATAGCTCTGTCTTAATTTCTGCATATTTGGCTTTGTGTCATTGCATTTTAGGTATTGTAGTTTCTGTATTATTGATTTTACCATGTTCAGCACTTTGGTCAGCTCTGCTGTTGTAAATGTGCTATACAAATAACGGTTGATTTGATAACTACTTCAAAAACTCAAATTTGTTCTCCTGCTACACCACTAACACGTGAATCGCAAGCCCTAAAGGAAAGTAAATCCCTAACCTCCTTCAAAATCGGTCTGAAAAGTCACCTTCTCGAAACTTGTAAATAGACTAAGCATACTCACCACCCCTTTTCCACTGTAACTATCTGCTTTTTCTGTTTATTTTTCCTTTTATTCTTATTTTTCTGCTTTTATAATGTTATCTTATGCAAAGTACGGTACTGTGTTCTATCCGTCTGTCTTTCAATGTTATGTGTAAATAAGCCGAAAAGCTTACTAGGATCTCCTTTTAGTTGACCTTGTACCAGTGATCTGTACTGTCATGAAACTGTCCTATTGCAATCTTCTAATACATTCTTCAATCAATCAATCAACTATACCGATGACCCCATATATCGCCAAACAAATACACGATCGGTAGGCTACCAGTATAAACATAATTATCTACTTCTTGAACCGGTAGCGTATTCTATTCTTAATTCATAGAGATAGCTTACCTGATCAGTTGCTCAGGTGTGCTCCTTTGTTCTGCACTGGAATTCAAATCTTCCACTGTAGTAAACTAGACTCCTCCTCCTGCCTTCTGCAGAGACAGGAACAGCAAGAGCGTGGTCAGTGAAAATGAAAGTATACTGCTAATTGGTGCCTTTGAATTTGAAATGTTGAACGATACTTGTAGGCTACTAATTGCGACCGTCAGGTCGCACTTACTATCAAAACCTCCACCGACTGTCTGTCCGTCTGTCAGTCACACGTCACACTTTTGCCCTGCTCATATCTCTGCAACCATTGCCCCGATCCATGCCAAATTTTGCACACACACTCCATGGCCCTCTTCTAGCGCCACCATCAGGCCGATTCTTGCTAAACACATTTTTGGACACTGCTCCTCCAATTTTTGCCCTAAAATCACGTAAATCGTACACCGTATGTCTACACTCATTTCATCAACATGGATCTATCCCATTTAGCGCCACCTTCAGGCCGGATTTTTAATACACATTTTTGGACACTACTCTTACAGATGTTCCCCTAAAATCACGCAAATCGCTACACAGTATGTCTACACTCATGTCTTCAAGATGGACCTATCCCATAGCACCACCATTAGGCCGATTCTTGCTAAACACATTTTTGGACACTGCTCCTACAATTTTTGCCCTAAAATCACGCAAATCGCTACACAGTATGTCTACAATCATCTCATCAACATGGATCTGTCCCATTTAGCGCCACCTTCAGGCCGAATTTTTAAAACACATTTTTGGACACTACTCCTACAGATTTTGCCCTAAAATCACGCAAATCGCTACACAGTATGTCTACACTCATGTCTTCAACATGGACCTATCCCATATAGCGCCACCATCTGGACAATTCTTTTCTAACACATGTTAATGTTTGCCACATGTAACGTGTTATCGCTCACATGGTACTGTAGTGACTGTACAATCCCCTGGCTGATGAAATGTCCATGAGGCAGTAGCCTATTAGTATACTAGTGAATGAATGACTGGCTGGCACTGCAGGGTGTGTGGCTGGCTGTCAAGTGGAAATGACTAATGTTTAACTCTCAAAGCAGTAAAGACTACTTTTGCATTTTCCTTGTATGCCATGATTGTATGTGCGCCTTTTATTCCTCTGTTTTTATTCATCCCTTTTTAACTTTATTCACACTATTGTTTTTTATTTGTGCACGGTTTCTTTGTTGATGTCCTACGTATTATGTAACAAACCCATGCAGAGTAGGGGCAAGGTGGTTGTGTATTGCTATTTCGCTGTATCTAAATCTAAGTATAGGTCAGAGATCAGATGTCTAACTTTAGGGTGGGTGTTTGTCCTCCTGTTTGGGACATCATTCGCATGTGTCTGGGCTCTGTGGGCTATTTGTGTGTCTGTTGATAATCCTGCCCAGATGAGAAAACTAGAATGGTGGCTTTGTTTTCCATGTCAGCAAACAGTGGGTGTAAAATGAACATCTGTCTTTTGTTCCCCAGGGAGTGTAGTGGTTTTGAACAGCTGTTGTTGGCTGTTTGTAGAGTACTATTACTGTCATGAATTCACACAGACACCATGAGCTCTGTTTGGCATCTGCCATTTAGTGGGTCAATCAACAAAACAGGTACAGCTGGTCAGGCTTATATAGTGCTACCTAGGCAACGGCAAAGGTGTATTCACTGACACTAATTGCATGCATTCACTACATCTCCCTCCTTTTGGAGTAACTTTCTTTTCCTGAAAATAAAGTGGCTTTACTCAAAACATTAAACATAGGTTAACCATAATCACACAATATGCTGTTAAATGTCAAGCAGTAACAAACAAGCATTTTTTTTTCTCTTTTCCAAAATATCACAATAAACATTATGCATGTGTTTTTTTTCTCTCAATTAAATCAAATTGCAACAGTTCAACTTATCATAGAATCTTCACAGTCTATTTGTATCTGTCCGGTTTCACTATGGTACGTCCATAGCGGGTTGTCACCCTGGGTGACCTTGTTGCGGCAGGTGATGCAGGTGTATCTGGCACCCGCGCCGCTGGGCTTGGTGGTGGTTCCAACTCAGGAGTGGCTTGAGCTGGGCGCTCAGTTCCAACATCATGCTCTTGTTGGGTTTGGAGAGAGACAGGTGCCTCCACAGGTGTTGCTTGAAGGTGTCTCCTGTTCCTCCGGAATTCTCCCTGGTCTGTTGCTATGATGTATGATCTGGGCTGTCCTGCCTCTTGCATCACAGTTCCTCTTGTTTTCCAACTTTTCTCCTTATCCGTCCTCACCAGCACGGGGTCACCAGTGTGCAGTGGTGGTAAGGCTCTGGTTCCATGGCGACGGTTATAGAAGAATCGGTAGGCGTCCTTTGCTTGGGCGTCCCGTTGAGCCACAGCTTCCAGGTCAGGCCACTGTGGGTCAAGATTCTTCTCCAGCGTCGGGAGTGTCGTTCGGAGTTGGCGTCCCATCAGTAACTGTGAGGGGCTACAGCCTGTGGCTGCTATAGGAGTCGCTCTGTAGGTCAGCAGTGCAAGGAACGGATCATCCTGTTTGAGGATTTTCTTTGCCTCTTGGACCGCTCTTTCCGCTTCCCCATTAGCTTGTGGGAAGTGCGGGCTTGATGTACGGTGTTCAAAACCATACTCCTTCCTGAAGGTCTGGAACTCCGCAGAAGTGAACTGCGGCCCGTTGTCCGTCGACAAAAGTTCAGGAATCCCGTGACGTGCAAATATACTTTTCAGCTTGCATATCATGACACTGCTGTGTGTCTTTGGCGTATGAGCAATCTCTATGAATCTTGAAAAGTAGTCCACGACGACTAAGTACTGACGCCGGTCCACTTCACAGAGATCTGCTGCTATGTGTTGCCACGGCCTTGCCGGGAGCGTTGTTGTCATCAATGGTTCTTTTCGCTGTGCTGGTTGCACACTGTGGCAGTACTTGCAGTACTTGACTTTAGTTGTGATCTCGGCGCTGATTCCAGGCCACCACACTGAGAGTCTGGCACGCTCTCTACTCTTCGTTAGGCCTTGGTGACCTTCGTGGATCTTATCGAGCATTTCACTCCTCATGCTCAGAGGAATCACAATCCTCTGTCCATGGAGTAACAAGCCATTTGACTCGCTCAGAAGGCCTTGTTGGTTGAAGTACGCTTTTGCCTTCACCGGCACTGACTTAATATGCCTCGGCCATCCATGTCTGATGAATTTCAGCACAGTTTGCATTTCTTCATCCACTGCAGCTGCTTGTCTGATTTCCTGCAGCTTCTGCTGTGACGCAGGTCGGTGTGCCTCCACTGAAGCTACATAGGCCTCTACGTCTTCCTCCAAGTCTGTCGGTTCCCCACCCTTGAGAGGGTGTCTCGACAGCGTGTCAGCAACAAGCAGTGTCTTGCCTGGGGTGTACACAGCTGTTGGATTGAATCTCAACATCCTGATCAACAAGCGCTGGCAGCGCAGTGGCACCTCGTCCAGGTTCTTGTGATTAATCAGGGGAACTAATGGTTTGTGGTCTGTCAAGACTGTGAATGAATCCAATCCACACAGGTAACGGTAGAATTTTTCACACGCCCACACTGATGCCAGGCATTCTTTTTCTATTTGGGCGTACCTTTGTTCCGCTGAGGAGAGGGTGCGTGAACAGAAGGCTACTGGTAACAACTTGTCATCATGCTGCTGAAGCAGCACTCCTCCGATTCCATAACTGCTAGCATCAGCGCTCACGACTGTAGGCAAGGAGACATCATAGAAGGCCAAGGCAGGAGCAGAAGTCAACAGTTCCTTGACTTTCTTGAACGCCTTGTCTTGATTTGGTCCCCACGACCAGACTGCATCTGATCGGAGAAGGTGGTTGAGCGGCTGCATTATGGTGGATCCATTTGGCATGTATCTGCACAGGTAATTAATCATGCCAAGGATTCTCCTCAGTCCTGCAATGTCCTGTGGCACTTCCAGGTCCTGTATTGCTTTGATCTTTCCTGGGTCTGGGCTGACCCCATCCTGGCTGATCTTGTGCCCCACAAAGATTAGTTCACTTTGATGCAGGCGACACTTGTCTTTGTTTAATTTCAGACCTGACGCACTAATGACTCTGTAGACCTCTGCTAGCCTCTGGTCATGTTCCTCTCTTGTGCGTCCATAGACAAGGATGTCGTCCATGTAGCATGACACCCCTTGTAGATCTCTCAGGACTTCCAGCATTTTTCGCTGAAATATTTCCGGTGCACTTGTTATGCCGAATGGCAACCTTCTGAAACAGTACCTCTTGAAGGGCGTTACAAAGGTTGTCAATTTCATGCTCTCTTCATCCAGTGGTATCTGCCAGAAACCACTAGCGGCATCGAGACTGGAGAACACCTTAGCTCCTACTAACTTTGGGATGATGTCATCCAGTGTCGGCAGTACAAATTTCTCCCGTACTACAGCCTCGTTTAGGTGCTTCAAATCAACGCATATGCGGATGTTTCCATTTTTCTTCACTATGGGCACCATTGGTGCACACCACAGCGTAGGCTCTGTGATCTCCTGAGTCACTCCTAATTCTTCCATTCGCTCCAGCTCCTTTTCCACTTTTGAGAGCAGCGGAATGGGAATTCTCCGTGCCACATTGACACTGTATGGCTCTGCTGTGTCTTTCAGCATAATCTTGACTGGGTCCCCAGCTAAGAGTCCAATTGAGCCAAATACATCCTGGTTGACTTCCTCTATCCTCTTAATCAGGCCCATTTTGATGGCTGCGCCACGCCCGAGGAGATTGTCAATCATAGTCCCTCTAACTACAAAGATGTGGATCTGATGCTGTTTCCCTTTAAGGCTTGCACATGTTTTTATTTTCCCAAGGCACTGGAGCATACCCCCTGGACTGTTCAGAATTATGCTAGACTCCCGCAGTGGCGGCTTTGGGTCCAGCATGTCATAGCAGGTCTCTGACATGATAGTTTTGTCAGCCCCGGTGTCTATCTTGAAGTTAACATTTTTCCCTTCAATGTCCAAGTTTACTCTCCATGGGGGAACAGTATCCATGTCACTGTCAACACTGCCCAGGAACACAGACTGATTTTCTGAAGCTGCTGTCACTTCATGCACAATTTTAGTGTGGCATTTTACAGCAAAATGGCCTATTTTCTTGCATTTCCTGCATTCTGCATTTCTGGCTGGGCATGCCTCCCCCTGGCCATGCTCCCTATTGCATCTTCCACACTTTTTAACATGGGTTGAATTTTGTTGTAGTTTCCCTTTAAACCCCCTCTGCCTGGGATTTTCCCTGTAGTTAGTGCGAGTGGATTTCACCTCCTCCACATGTTTAGCAGGGCTATCTTCTGCATTCTGGTTTTTAATCAGCTCATGGTTACGTGCCATTTCAATTGCAACAGCTAATGTCAGGTTAGATTTTAGCTGTAATCTCTGTGACAATGCCTTGTCCCTTAATCCAATGACTAATTTGTCACGAATGCTTTCCTCCTTCTTGTTTTCAAAGTCACAATGCTCAGACAGTTCATACAAGCTTCTTATGAATGCTTCTACTGACTCACCATCGTGCTGGTTTCTTTGGTAGAAGCAGGAACGTTCGAATATAACATTCCGTAATGGGATGAAGTGTTCATTGAACTTTTTAATCACAGTATCAAAGTCATCATCCTTCTCATCTCCAACAAAGGTGAATGATTTGAAGATATTTTCGGCTTCTCTTCCCATTGCATAAATCAGTGTGCTGACTTGCACCTCTCCGTCCTCTGCTGCGAGTTTAGTCGCTGATCTGTACCTCATGAAGCGTTGTCTCCATTCTGGCCATTCAGACGGTTTGTCAAACTGGAAACTGTCCGGTGGAGGGAATTTCGCCATGTTAAACTGCACTTTGTCACTCTGCTAGTTTCAACACTGTTTCAAACTTTCTTCTGACACCATGTCATGAATTCACACAGACACCATGAGCTCTGTTTGGCATCTGCCATTTAGTGGGTCAATCAACAAAACAGGTACAGCTGGTCAGGCTTATATAGTGCTACCTAGGCAACGGCAAAGGTGTATTCACTGACACTAATTGCATGCATTCACTACAATTACAGATACTACACACTACATAATCAACCAGTCTTTAATATTTTATATGGAGCAACACAAACAGTGGAAATGGCCAAAGTGTCTAATAATGTGGTAATGAAAGTGTTTGTAGTGCCCAAGTCCAATACTTGAAGAATGTCATTGTTGTCATCCCTGGCCTGTATGACCACAAGTTGATATAGTGCTCTGGTCTTATTTTGCAGTTCAATATCTCCAATCCCCATTTCCTAATTACTCTCCATCCATATGTAGGACACTGGGAATATTGCAGTGAAGTATGCGCCCAATGCCCTTGTCACAGTTCTGGCTTCGGTGCCCTATGCACAGGCAACCAACAAACACAGGCCCTTCTCCTATAGAAGTCCAGAGTCTCGGTACCCCTTTCCCCCATGTTCTGGACATCGCTCCAATGCATGGCCATAATGTAGAATACAAACGGGATGTTGTAGGGATTGTTGTTGTGTAGGAGATTCTTTTGTTCTTAAAACTTTTTGTTTTGAGAGCGTTGCTCTGCTGAACATACCGCTGCGTGTCCCGGTCTAGTTGATCTCTGCTGGCTGCTGGCGACACCCCAGTAGTCTGGGATCACTTCACTTTTCGAGGTTTGATCCGGTCGGGAGAGGAAACCACTTTACGACATGTTGTAGTACTCAAAGGACTACAATTTGCCGGAACTATCAAACCGGATTCAGTTTTAACCCAAAATAATTCCCCTGCGCTCAAGGACATACTTTTAGGGCCTACCTAATAAACTCCTTGATGCGGAGTAGTTTTGCTTTTGAAAAATGTGTTTGGTATTATGCATCTTTTAGTCCAAATGTTAGCGACTGGCAAGACTACACTAGGCTAAGTCTCAAGCATGTTAATAGGGATTGGGGAAACAAACGGAGGGAACCAAATCAAAGCGACGCCGCTTCTTCTAGTGGTTTCCGCGCTTTAGGCGGAAACCAAACGGCCTGTAGTGAACGAACACCAGGCACCCCAGTGAGCTCCCAGCTCCCAGTTGATCGCATCCAAAAACAGCAGACCTTTCTGACAGAGGATCGCTGCCGATGTGAGCCCCAATAGCCCCTGATGACGTCATGACCGCAACCAAACGTACAACGATACACCATGCATTTAAAAAGTATTTATGTCATATTGTTTATGTCCCAAAAACGTTTTTCAAAAGGTTTGAGGCTAAATTACTGACGTCACAAACGGCAGCAAATCTGGACAGCCTGTTTTGAGAACCTGTGGGATGCTTTTAACCTCCACCTTCCCAAAACCAGAGAAAGACACAACGGTCTGAAATGGGAAAAGTGAATTTTCATGGTGTATCACCTTTAAGTAACTAGCCTATGTTGTTAGATGACAATTATTATAAGTAGATGACAATTATTATAAGTAGCTCTGGATAAAGAATAACTTTCAAGTGTCATTTTCACAATACATATTTGTTTTATCCTGCTGTTCCTATTTCAATATTAATTATAGCCTAATGCATAAGGCATAATAGGCCTATAATTTATAGGCCTATTATGCCTTATGCAATCTCTGCATCATTGAAAATGAGGGCTCTGCAATGTATTTTCGAGAAAAACATTAAAAAATTTTGCCAAAAAGCAACGCTGGGCCTTGCAGGGTTAATAACTTTGTGCTGCATCAGCCCTGAAACATGACACAGCAGGAGTGTAGTCCTAGTAGCCTAGTTGTAGTAGGCCTAGGCCTATAGTTTGAATGTAGGCCTATTGCTTTTTTTAACCTGAATTTTTAACTTGAATGTACTTTGAACTACATATGTCTGAAAGGTGCTCTATAAATAAAGATTATTATTATTATTATTGTTATTATTATTATTACCCTTATTATTATTATTATGAGTTCAGTTCAGCAGCCATGACGACCAGTCGCATTTTTCTCCGCTCCATTTCGCGCCGTCTACACGGTCGGTAACAAAGGATAGGATATTTCTTTCTTTTCTGGTGTTACTTACGTGGATCACGGATTCGTGCCAAAGTTCATCATGGAACCGCAACGCACATACTATGGACACAGAGATGTATGAGATGACTTACACACAGGGGAACCCCCCTCCCCCAGCCCTGACAATGGTTACCTGGACACCTCAGACATGAAAAGTACTTTTGTGAAAAGAGGACTGAATATGATTCATCTCAACGTCAACAGTTTGAAACCCAAACTGGAACAAATCAAAGCTATGTTTCTTGATGGTAAGGTCCAAATTTTAACCTTCTCGGAAACTAAACTCGATGACTCATTTACAGATGCTAGCATTGAAATAACCAATTACACTGTCATTAGGAATGATAGAAACAGGAAGGAAGGTGGTGTTTGCATGTATATTCACAATGATTTAAATTTTATCATTCGCCCAGACCTACACCACAGCTCTCTTGAAACTGTATGGGTTGAGATAATTTTTGAACATGCTAAAAATATACTAATATGCGCTGTCTATAGACCCCCTGACCAGAATTACTTCTTTGAGCTGTTTGATGAGAGCTTAGCAAAGGTGGACGGTATTGAGTTACACATTTTGTTGATGTTTTGCGTAAAGAAACACCCCTGTTCAAGTCCTTTAATGGGTTATGTAATCAATATGGCCTCACTCAGCTCGTTACCGTACCCACCAGGGTGACAAAGCACTCCCAAACCCTCATAGATCTCATCGTAACCACAGACAAATCCAAAGTCACCGCTAGCGGGGCTATTGTATGCAGTCTAAGTGATCATTACATGATCTACTCTATGCGTAAAATACACAAACCCAAGGCTAGTGGACACAAAACAGTCGTAGCTAGAAGCCTTAAGAACTACTCCAGTGAGGCTTTTAATCACAAACTAGCGAGTACAGACTTTTCCCAAGATCTGCAGTGTACAGATGTCGAAGGAGCATGGTGTGGTTTTAAAACCAAATATAACGATGCTCTAGACGACGTGGCCCCTTGAAAACCACCAGGGTTAAAGCCCGCCAAGAGCCATGGTATAACTCAGATATTGCCGAATCAGCTAAACTCAGAGACAAAAAATACGATGAAAAACGAAAGTGCTGCAAAAAGATCCGAAAAAAATTCAACCCTGACCTCTAAATCCACATCAAGCATCTTACTGCTCAGTGCAAGAAACTTAGAAACCAGACAACCGCCCTAGTTAGATCCGCCCAAAAAAAACTACATCGACAAAATCGACGAATACAAAAACAAACCACGAGACCTATGGAAGTTGCTTAACAACCAATTAGGCTTAAAACCTAAAACCATATGCCACAACATAAACATCAAAACGGACGCCGCTCTCATTTCTGACAAATGTGAAGTGGCTACCCATCTTAACAAAACCTTTACCAGCCCGTTCACTGGTCGAAAGACTGGTCGCCCCATCTGGGCGGTATGGTGTAAAATTTGTAAAGAAATTCTACAATAAGCTGGGCTTCAGAAAAGACAGTTTTAAACTTGCCACAGTGACAACTGATGAAGTGTTTAAAAAATTGAGCGCCCTACCTCAACACAAGGCCACTGGCCTTGATAAAATTCCAGCTAGATTTCTCAGAGATTCAGCCGCCACCATTGCTCCAATCATTACCCACATAATTAACCTTTCCATCGAACAGGGTCATGTCCCCCAGGACTTCAAACTAGCAAAAGTAACCCCCCTGCATAAAAAAGGTAGCAAACTAGACCCTGGAAACTACCGCCCCGTTTCCATTCTTAGCTCCATATCCAAAGTCATGGAGAAAATAGTCTACGAACAGATTGCAAGATATCTCGATGAGAATAATCTGATTTACAAGTTCCAATCTGGATTCAGAAAATCTCATTCCACTGACACATGCCTTTTCTATTTGACTGACCAAATCAAACGCGAAGCGGTTGGCGGCAAATATAGCAGCATGGTCATGATGGACCTCCAGAAGGCATTTGACACCGTAAATCATTCTATTCTGATTGAGAAACTAAAAGCCATCGGTCTTGACAGCGCAGCAGTGAGTTGGAAGCAATCTTACCTGGTGGGGAGGGAACAGGTGGTGGAGATTAACGGTACCCTGTCCCCCCCTCCCAGTAAGCTGTGGTGTTCCTCAAGGTAGCATACTGGGACCTCTGTTGTTCCTAATATACGTGAACGACATGGCATCTGCTTGTGACTGCAACCTGTTCCTGTTCGCGGATGACTCGGCTCTCCTAGTCTCGGGCAAGGACCACTTGCAGGTTGAAAAGACACTTAACTCTGAACTAAGTAAGATCTGCACATGGCTTAACGACAACAAATTATCAATTCACCTGGGAAAAACTGAGTCCATCCTCTTTGGATCAAATCATAACCTCAAAAAAGTCGATAACTTCACAATCAAAGTGGGTGACAAGGTCATAACACGAGAAAACGAAATCTCTTAGGATGTATCCTTGAAGCTAATCTTTCCAGCGAAAAGATGACTTCTAAAGTAATAAATAAAATCAACCAACGAACTCGTTTCCTACAGAGGATCGCCCCAATGGTCAATTTCAACACACTGAAGACCATAGCTGGTGCAATAATCCAGCCCCTCTTTGACTACGGAGTCCACGTATGGTATCGTGACGCCCCACAAGCCCTAAAAACTAAACCCCAAACAGCCCAAAAAAAACTAATTAGGGTCCTGCTTAACCTTCCCTATCAGACTCACCTCACCGCTACTCACCAGTTAAGGTGGCTCAGAGTAGATGACAGAGTACAGCAACTTGCAAAGGGCCTGGTGTGCAAGATACACTACACCACTATGATACCCAAGTACCTGTCAAAATACTTTATAAACATTAAGGATGTCCATAATTACAACACCAGAGGCAGCGCCACAGATCACTTTCAACCCAGAGTCAAAACCAACAAAGGGTCAAACTCTTTTTTCTGCTATACCACCAAAATGTGGAAAGCCTTACCGAAGGCCATAAAGGAGTGTGGATCACTAGCATCCTTTAAAATTGCCCTGAAAAACCACTTACAGGCAGCAGCCGTTCGCAACTGGTAAAAAAACTAACCTAGCCCAACCCTACCTTCCCCTGCCCCTTCTTTGTGTAGTGGGTTGAGCTATCTTTGAGTCATGTGACTCCCCTAATCACCCAATATGCTGAACAGCTGAGACACCTAGCAGTATAAAATGGAGACACACCCGGCCAGCAGTGTAGCTGGCTGGCTTGTGGTTGCCTGGTGGTATTGGGTTCTAGGTGCTGGGGTCATAGAAGGCACGACAGTGGGATGTGCTGCCATTTCCCCCCACTTGTCATTAGGTCTACTAGCCTCGTATGCTCTGCATGCGGCGCCACTGTCTAGCTCTTGATGTTGACTTGCCTTGTGGACCAGCCAGAGCACTGACTGCGTGGACCCCTCCACGCCATGGCTTCGTATGCGTTTGCATGTGGTGCCTCTCAGCTCCGGGTGGCTCATGACGTGTGGCCTCACATGGGTGTGACTGCATGGCCTCTCTTTGTACTACTGTGACTCTCAATGAGGAGAAGCTCCGTACTTGCCTCTGCTGTTTTTGTCCTCCTTAGTTTTGTTATTAGTTTTGGTTTATGGTCTATTTTATTTTGTGTTTGTGTAGACCAGCTGTTTATTTTGTTGCACTATTGTTTGAACAAATAGGGCTGACAGCATATCATTGCCGGTGGAAGGGTGGCCAGAGTTAAGTCCCAACAGGTGGTTGGTCACAACTGGTGGTGTAATTGGGGGATTTTTATAGTGTTTTAAATAGTGCGTGATAAAGTGTCTGCATGCTTTATTCCTGTTTTTATTGCGTGTCTAATATATGTGTCTCCTCTTGCAGTGTGACAGTGTGTTGGCGTGCGCTCCCTTGGTGGCGGTTTATTCCTTTCCCCTCATTTCTCCTCACCTGCTTGCCACCCTCCTGTAGTCAGGACACCTATCTGCACACCCACCCACCGGTATAGTTATAGCCTTTTGGCACAGTAGCCTGATAGGTTATCTTGTAATAAAGTTACATCTTATGATGATATAGCGCTTTCGTATTGAAATAAATATATACATTTCTAATCCTATTCTTGCCCTTTGATATTATATACATCATTCTGCTTGAATTAATAAAACAAAGATATACTTTTCTACTGGAAATGCACGTCTCTGCTCATACTTCTTAACTAAACCTGTGATTTTGGTATTCAATGTACATTGTGCAGTAGCCTTTATCATATTCTTTGGGTGAAATTCCCAGAGTGGCGTTGTCTGGCTTCCTGTTTCCGGGCCTAAGTGCCCTGGTGACATTTGGCGTTTGTCGGCAGGATAATAATTGTAAAGCAGAGACGTGTCATTCTAGTTTTTTGTGTAAGCTGGTTTGCACTTTCTTTAGTTTTTGTTTGTAAATGTTTGAGTCTTTGTTTTGAAAGTAAGGCTTTTTAAGGACAAAAACAGCAGTTGGCCTTGGATTCTACTCAAGGCACCGGCGGACATCTGCCTTGCTGGACCTGTGATTGGTGATAAGAGATCTGGACTGAAAAGGAAACGCTGCAAGATCTTCTGCTGAACTGAACTCTACCTCCGACCTTACTGATGGGGCCCTGAACGAACTGACATGAGTTAATCGTTGGGACATCGATAGAAAGCAGGGGGTAGATTGTAGTGGGTTGAGCTATCTTTGAGTCATGTGACTCCCCTAATCACCCAATATGCTGAACAGCTGAGACACCTAGCAGTATAAAATGGAGACACACCCGGCCAGCAGTGTAGCTGGCTGGCTTGTGGTTGCCTGGTGGTATTGGGTTCTAGGTGCTGGGGTCATAGAAGGCACGACAGTGGGATGTGCTGCCATTTCCCCCCACTTGTCATTAGGTCTACTAGCCTCGTATGCTCTGCATGCGGCGCCACTGTCTAGCTCTTGATGTTGACTTGCCTTGTGGACCAGCCAGAGCACTGACTGCGTGGACCCCTCCACGCCATGGCTTCGTATGCGTTTGCATGTGGTGCCTCTCAGCTCCGGGTGGCTCATGACGTGTGGCCTCACATGGGTGTGACTGCATGGCCTCTCTTTGTACTACTGTGACTCTCAATGAGGAGAAGCTCCGTACTTGCCTCTGCTGTTTTTGTCCTCCTTAGTTTTGTTATTAGTTTTGGTTTATGGTCTATTTTATTTTGTGTTTGTGTAGACCAGCTGTTTATTTTGTTGCACTATTGTTTGAACAAATAGGGCTGACAGCATATCATTGCCGGTGGAAGGGTGGCCAGAGTTAAGTCCCAACAGGTAGTTGGTCACAACTGGTGGTGTAATTGGGGGATTTTTATAGTGTTTTAAATAGTGCGTGATAAAGTGTCTGCATGCTTTATTCCTGTTTTTATTGCGTGTCTAATATATGTGTCTCCTCTTGCAGTGTGACAGTGTGTTGGCGTGCGCTCCCTTGGTGGCGGTTTATTCCTTTCCCCTCATTTCTCCTCACCTGCTTGCCACCCTCCTGTAGTCAGGACACCTATCTGCACACCCACCCACCGGTATAGTTATAGCCTTTTGGCACAGTAGCCTAATAGGTTATCTTGTAATAAAGTTACATCTTATGATGATATAGCGCTTTCGTATTGAAATAAATATATACATTTCTAATCCTATTCTTGCCCTTTGATATTATATACATCATTCTGCTTGAATTAATAAAACAAAGATATACTTTTCTACTGGAAATGCACGTCTCTGCTCATACTTCTTGACTAAACCTGTGATTTTGGTATTCAATGTACATTGTGCAGTAGCCTTTATCATATTCTTTGGGTGAAATTCCCAGAGTGGCGTTGTCTGGCTTCCTGTTTCCGGGCCTAAGTGCCCTGGTGACATTTGTATATACTTACTGTTTGTTTAGACTTACTTTTCTTTTTTTTGTTCTCTCATTTTATTTAATTTACATATCTACTGCATAGTACTGTATTCTATTCGTCTGTCATTCAAGGTTATATGAGATACTTTAATGGTTTCCTGTGGAAATAAGCTTAGTCTTTTCATGGATCTCCTTTTAGTAGACCTTGTACCAGTGAACTATACCGTCATGAAACTGTACCTTTTCCTATGCAAACGTCTAATAAAGTCTTCAATCAATCAAAATGTAGTGCCCAAGTCCAATACTTGGGTGCTACTGGATGCTGATGACCAGGGTGATGTTAAAACATGTGCTCAATAAATCTGTTGTCCAAAACGTTGTCATTGGGTTAAAGAAATTATATTTACTAGAAGCTGGGCCGCCCTTCGGGCGGCCCAGCGTCTAGTCGGCGACCTGGCCAACTCGGGAACGATGTAAATAGGGAATGAATGCCCCACCCTTTAATGTAAACCCCATTATACTTGTTGTCATAGGACCCGTTTTGACCATCTGTTTGCCTGTGTCCATTTATGCCCATATATGGAGATATCTGTATCTATCTGTCGGCGTCCATTTTATGTCCATATATGGAGATCACTGCAGATATAGTTCTGGGTCCATTTTATGCCCATATATGCCCATATATGGAGATATCTGTCTATTTGCGTCCATTTTATGCCCATATATGGAGATCTCTGTATCTGTCTGTCTGTGTCCCTTTATGCCCGTGTATGGAGATCTTTGTGATTCTGCGTCCATTTTATGCCCATATATGCCATATATGGAGATATCTGTTAATCTGCGTCCATTTTATGCCCATATTTGAGATCTCTGTTGCTTTTTGTTTGTTTCTTCTTTAAGCAGATTACGCAGCCTGCTTAAATCTGCATCATTCAAGTCATCCTCCCAGTCCCACGCTTTGTTGCTTGTCTTATGTTTGTCTTTGTCTCTTTTATTTTCTTTTTCTTTTTTGGAGCAGACCCCATGAATGCCCCACCCTTTAATGCAAACCCCAATATACCTGTTGTCATAGGACCCGTTTTGACCATCTGTTTGCCTTTGTCCCCTTATGCCCATATATGGAGATCTCTGCACACACACGTGGTGTACGTGATGTCAGAGCCTTTTATGAAGTGATGTCACAATGAGTCAGAACTTGCGCCGATTTGCTCCGGAACAGCCTGATGTCAACAATCAGGTCCGCATAAGGAGATTCCGAACGTTTTGCGCCGGTTTCGGAAAACCGTGCATCGGGTCGGGTCGCGGCTCGGCACTGCACTCCGCGCCGCAACGGGGAACGCGCGTGCCGAATCTGAAGCCAGTGGGACGAACGGTATATGAGATCTCTGTTGCTTTTTGTTTGTTTCTTCTTTAAGCAGATTACGCAGCCTGCTTAAATCTGCATCATTCAAGTCATCCTCCCAGTCCCACGCTTTGTTGCTTGTCTTATGTTTGTCTTTGTCTCTTTTATTTTCTTTTTTGGAGCAGACCCCATGAATGCCCCACCCTTTAATGCAAACCCCAATATACCTGTTGTCATAGGACCCGTTTTGACCATCTGTTTGCCTTTGTCCCCTTATGCCCATATATGGAGATCTCTGCACACACACGTGGTGTACGTGATGTCAGAGCCTTTTATGAAGTGATGTCACAATGAGTCAGAACTTGCGCCGATTTGCTCCGGAACAGCCTGATGTCAACAATCAGGTCCGCATAAGGAGATTCCGAACGTTTTGCGCCGGTTTCGGAAAACCGCGCATCGGGTCGGGTCGCGGCTCGGCACTGCACTCCGCGCCGCAACGGGGAACGCGCGTGCCGAATCTGAAGCCGGTGGGACGAACGGTTCTCGAGATACGCGGGGCACATACACGCAGACAGAGATTTGTCGCATTTATAGATAGATTATCTGTAACTTCGGTCCTATACTTCAGTAACAAATAAAGAAATAATCAAACTTAACACAGCAAGGCAAGAATACAGACACAGCTCCTGAGAAACAGTTGGAAAACTGTTTGCCTCGCCATCAACACCACCTGAGGCTGGTTAGGGGCACGGTTAAATAGATAGGCAATCAGGCGATCAGTGACATCATCAATTAAATAAGCAATTTGGCTCAAATGGCTCTTACAGTGTTTATTGTTCAATGGACAAGTAATGGATGTAATGTAAGGAAGAGTTAGGTTTAGAGTCTTGTCTTGAACAGATACAATAGTTTAATTATCTAGGATTAGCAGCATTTGAAAATTAATATCAAAGCAGCAATAATGCTCAATCAAAGTACACAGGACACAAGCAGCATGGTGGGAGAAATATACAAAAATAGGCTTGTGTTCACTTCCGGCAGAAAGAGTGAAAATTTGCACCTAAAGTTATTTTTGTGCCCTGAATTCAAAATTTGATGGATCCAAGCACTTTCCCCATGTAGTGGAGGCTTTAGCCCACATTTTACTTCAAGTCATGAATGATGCAAAGGTCCCCTTTGGTATGGAAGTACCTTAGGGCCATTGGAAAGAATTTATCCAAAGAGACAAGTTAGATCACCCTTCATTTTCTTTTTATAGCCATTTTAAAAATGGCCGCCAACAATAAACCACTATTACACCAGACCCCATATCTTTGCTTCTGTTAGAGCTATAATAATAATATTGGAGTCAAAGTGTACATTTTTGGGGTCTAGGAATTCAATTAAATAGGTTTCAAAGCAAAAAACCCAATACTTCACTAATTAACATGACAGCGGGGGGTAAAATATGCAAATTTCATGAAAAATAACACATTTTAACAGGGTAACCTATACCCCCACCCCTCCCCCTAAACTTTGATTCACCTTTCCTTTGGTATTGAAGTACCTTAGGGCCATAGGAAACAATTTATCCAAAGAGACAAGTTAGATCACCCTTCATTTTCTTTTTATAGCCATTTTAAAAATGGCCGCCAACAATAAACCACTATTACACCAGACCCCATATGTTTGCTTCTGTTAGAGCTATACTAATAATATTGGTGTCAAAGTGTACATTTATGGGGTCTAGGAATTCAATTAAATAGGTTTCAAATCAAAAACCCAATACTTCACTAATTAACATGACAGCGGGGGTATTATGCAAATTTCATGAAAAATAACACGTTTTAACAGGGTAACCTACCCCCACCACCCCTCCCCCTAAACTTTGATTCACTTTTCCTTTGGTATGGAAGTACCTTAGGGCCATAGGAAACAATTTATTCAAAGAGGCAATTTAGATCACCCTTCATTTTCTATCTATAGCCATTTTAAAAATGGCCGTCAACAATAAACCACTATTACACCAGACCCCAACTTTGCTTCTGTTATAGCTATAATAATAATATTGGTGTCAAAGTGTACATTTTTGGGGTCTAGGAATTCAACTAAACAGGTTTCAATGCAAAAAAAACAATACTTCACTAATTAACATGACAGTGGGGGGTAAAATATGCAAATTTCATAAAAAAGAATACGTTTTAACAGGGTAACTTACACCCCCACCCCTCCCCCTAAACTTTGATTCACCTTTCCTTTGGTATGGAAGTACCTTGTGGCCATAGGAAACAATTTATCCAAAGAGACAATTTAGATCACCCTTCATTTTCTATCTATAGCCATTTTTAAAATGGCCGCCAACAATAAACCACTATTACACCAGACCCCAACTTTGCTTCTGTTAGAGCTATAATAATATTATTGGTGTCAAAGTGTACATTTATGGGGTCTAAGAATTCAACTAAACAGGTTTCAATGCAAAAAACCCAATACTTCATTAATTAACAGGACAGCGGAGGGTAAAATATGCATATTTCATGAAAATATAATATGTTTTAACAGGGTAACTTACCCCCCCACCCCTCCCCCTAAACTTTGATTTACTTTTCCTTTGGTATGGAAGTACCTTAGGGCCATAGGAAAAAACAAATCCAAAGAGACAAGTCATCAGCCATCTGAGTTAATGCCGTAGTTGTTGAGTGTCCTTTTCTGTATGCATGCTGATAAACCGTATTTAAATCATTTTCAGAAAAATACCCTTGAATTTGCTCATACACAATTCTCTCCATTATTTTACTCAAAGCTGGTAATAGACTTATTGGTCGACTATTTTTTCCTGAGAAAGGTTCTTTACTGTTCTTTGCCAATGGTATAATCTTAGCTATTTTCCATTCTGTAGGACATATGCCTTTATTTAAACTCAGATTCATGATGTAAGCAATAGGCATAGCAATCAGATCAGCTACAGGTTTCAACAACTTGATTTCCAAATTGTCTACACCTGAGGGTTTCTCTGGACTCATTCTCAACAATTTCTCAATGATATCACAACTAACATTATCAAAAACAAACTTACACGATTTATTCCTCATTATTTTATCAGTTATTAATTCACTCGAAAGTTCATTCTTGTCTGTAACCACCATCTCATCCCGAAATTTCTTAATTTTATTATTAAAATAATCCCCTAAGTAGTTAGCAATATCTAATGGTTTTGTGAAAAAAAGTCCATCAGCTTCCAAAAAAGATGGAGTTTGGTTTACTTTCCTCCCCATTAGTTCATTAAGTGTATTCCATATTTTTCTGCTATCTAATTTAGCGTCCTCAATTCTGTTCTTGTAATAAATCATTTTTTTGGTCTTGTTCAATTTAGTCACATAATTCCTTAATTTCCGATATGAATCCCATTGTAGTGGATCATGTGATCTGATTGCTTCTGCCTTAGCTTGATTTCTTTGAGTCATGTATTGCCTGAGTTCTTGGTCCAGCCATGGAGATGTAACATTTCTTACAGTTCTCTTTTTTATAGGTGCCTGTTTATCAATGATTGACATTAACAGATTATTAAAAACACTTAATGCATTATTTGGATCTTCTTCCTGTAGGACTGTTGACCAATCAATGTTTTTTACCTCCTCATAATAATTGTCTTCGTTAAAATATTTAAACATCCTCTTTAGAATAATCTTTTGACCAGATTTTGGCACTTTGGTCTTCCTTCCAATTGCCACTATATTATGGTCGCTACAGCCTACAGGAACTGATATTGCTTTCGAGCACATCTCAGCCATATTTGTAAAAATTAGGTCAATGCAAGTTGATGATTTTGAACCATCAGCTTTGCAGCATAGTCTCGTTGGCCTTGTGACGACTTGTGTCAAATTACAAATATCTGTACAAGAAAGCAATTTACTTCTGAGTGTACAGGACTTTATATTCCAGTCAATATTTATATCACCCAAGAAATACATTTCATTATCTAAGTCACACACCCTATCTAACATTTCACACATTTGATCCAAATACATTATTGTAGCATCTGGTGGCCTGTAATAGCACCCTATGAGTACTGGTTTTAAATGAGGCAGTTGAACTTGTAACCAGATTACTTCCACTCCCAAAACTGTTAAATCATCTCTGATTCTTACTGGTATATGACTTTGAACATAAATTGCTACTCCTCCACCATTTTCATTCCTGTCTTTTCTATAAATAGTATGCCCTTCTACGCTTAATAACGAACTGCTAATTGTTGCACCTAGCTTTGTTTCTGAAATTGCCATTATATGCACATTATGTTCCAAAATAATTTGTGAAATATCCTGTACTTTATTTCTTAAACTGCATATTTAAATGAGCTATTCTTAATCCCTTGTTCGGTAGTGTAAAATTACTTTGCATCCTTCATTTCAAATCCTTTAATTGCCACCATAACATAAAAGCGATGCATATTGTTACTTAGAGCTAACACATAAACATAAAAGACAAGTAAACACATAACACACACAGACATTCCCACACCCACACACACACACATCCACTCACACACACATACCCCCCTATGTCCCCATCATTGCCAGATGCCATCTGCTGAAAACGCCATCTCCTAAATATTTGGCAGCCGCTAATAAACTATTTGCCCAACGATCTAGCTACACTGATTTATAATGGAAGTGATGACCTGGTTTGGAAAGCCCCAGCTGTACTCCTTCAATTTACCTTTTAATTTGCCCCTTGTGTGGAGATGATACCACTTTGAATAATTGACTGTGTATGGATAAGTATGGATAACTGTATGGATATTGTATTGTGCTATTCGCCCGCCCGTATTTTTGTTTGTTTGTATTTTTCTTTTTGTTATTGTTTCCGTTTGATGTCTTTATTTGTTTTATTGCAGTTTGTATATTATGTATATTAATACTTTTCTGTCACTCATTTTCTTGTGTAAACTCAATAAAAAATGTGATTATAAAAAAAAAAGAAAACGCCATCTCCTCTCCTCACCTAATATTCCTATACTGTGGTCTTTGGGCTAAATACATGTATTTCATAAGTGATCATTTAACCCATCAACAATCACACTAACTAACCTAGACATAATATTTCGTCCGTCCAGTTCATACAACCTATTCACATTTCTATTTACGTTCAAACCTTTATTTGACGAAGTAGGCTGTATATTCAGACAGTCTTGTCCGTCTTTTCGGCGTTCTGCAATTGTAAGTCAGGTTCAATCACGTCTTTCCAGAAAGCCTCGGCCTTTACATGATCCGTGAATGTCTTTGATTCTTGCTTGTAGGTTATGATCAGCGAAGCCGGATGGATTATTCCTTGTTTCACATTTGCTTTCCATAGTTTTTCTCTTACATCTCGGAAACTTGCTCTCTGTTTAGCCATTTCTGCCGTCTGGTCCTGGAAGATCCTCAACTTCATTTTAGACTACATGGCAACGGTGGCATGATTCAAAATTAAAGGCAAGTCATTTAAAAAAATAGAAAATAAAAGTGGTCCTAAAGAACTTCCTTGAGGAACTCCACAACTAACTGGCATCAACCCAGAATAACTTCCATTAAAATATACAGTATATTTCCTGTCTATGAGATAACTTTTAACCCATTCCTCAGCAGATGTTTCAAAACCATAACAACTTAGTTTATTCAATAACAACCTGTGATCCAGAACATCAAACGCTGCACTTAGATCTAACAATACAGCACCCACTATTCTTTTATTATCTATTTCTGTCATCCAGTCATCAGCCATCTGAGTTAATGCCGTAGTTGTTGAGTGTCCTTTTCTGTATGCATGCTGATAAACCGTATTTAAATCATTTTCAGAAAAATACCCTTGAATTTGCTCATACACAATTCTCTCCATTATTTTACTCAAAGCTGGTAATAGACTTATTGGTCGACTATTTTTTCCTGAGAAAGGTTCTTTACTGTTCTTTGCCAATGGTATAATCTTAGCTATTTTCCATTCTGTAGGACATATGCCTTTATTTAAACTCAGATTCATGATGTAAGCAATAGGCATAGCAATCAGATCAGCTACAGGTTTCAACAACTTGATTTCCAAATTGTCTACACCTGAGGGTTTCTCTGGACTCATTCTCAACAATTTCTCAATGATATCACAACTAACATTATCAAAAACAAACTTACACGATTTATTCCTCATTATTTTATCAGTTATTAATTCACTCGAAAGTTCATTCTTGTCTGTAACCACCATCTCATCCCGAAATTTCTTAATTTTATTATTAAAATAATCCCCTAAGTAGTTAGCAATATCTAATGGTTTTGTGAAAAAAAGTCCATCAGCTTCCAAAAAAGATGGAGTTTGGTTTACTTTCCTCCCCATTAGTTCATTAAGTGTATTCCATATTTTTCTGCTATCTAATTTAGCGTCCTCAATTCTGTTCTTGTAATAAATCATTTTTTTGGTCTTGTTCAATTTAGTCACATAATTCCTTAATTTCCGATATGAATCCCATTGTAGTGGATCATGTGATCTGATTGCTTCTGCCTTAGCTTGATTTCTTTGAGTCATGTATTGCCTGAGTTCTTGGTCCAGCCATGGAGATGTAACATTTCTTACAGTTCTCTTTTTTATAGGTGCCTGTTTATCAATGATTGACATTAACAGATTATTAAAAACACTTAATGCATTATTTGGATCTTCTTCCTGTAGGACTGTTGACCAATCAATGTTTTTTACCTCCTCATAATAATTGTCTTCGTTAAAATATTTAAACATCCTCTTTAGAATAATCTTTTCACCAGATTTTGGCACTTTGGTCTTCCTTCCAATTGCCACTATATTATGGTCGCTACAGCCTACAGGAACTGATATTGCTTTCGAGCACATCTCAGCCATATTTGTAAAAATTAGGTCAATGCAAGTTGATGATTTTGAACCATCAGCTTTGCAGCATATTCTCGTTGGCCTTGTGACGACTTGTGTCAAATTACAAATATCTGTACAAGAAAGCAATTTACTTCTGAGTGTACAGGACTTTATATTCCAGTCAATATTTATATCACCCAAGAAATACATTTCATTATCTAAGTCACACACCCTATCTAACATTTCACACATTTGATCCAAATACATTATTGTAGCATCTGGTGGCCTGTAACAGCACCCTATGAGTACTGGTTTTAAATGAGGCAGTTGAACTTGTAACCAGATTACTTCCACTCCCAAAACTGTTAAATCATCTCTGATTCTTACTGGTATATGACTTTGAACATAAATTGCTACTCCTCCACCATTTTCATTCCTGTCTTTTCTATAAATAGTATGCCCTTCTACGCTTAATAACGAACTGCTAATTGTTGCACCTAGCTTTGTTTCTGAAATTGCCATTATATGCACATTATGTTCCAAAATAATTTGTGAAATATCCTGTACTTTATTTCTTAAACTGCATATTTAAATGAGCTATTCTTAATCCCTTGTTCGGTAGTGTAAAATTACTTTGCATCCTTCATTTCAAATCCTTTAATTGCCACCATAACATAAAAGTAGGGATGCCCCGATCAGGGGTTTTTTGCTCCCGATCCGATACCGATCAAATATTATTGCTTCCGATTCGATCCCGATCTTTCCCGATCCGATCTTTTGGCAAGGCATTAAGAAGAAAAAAAAATTCTATTCATTCTATCACTTGGTTCTCAACCTTTTCAGGCCGTGACCCCCAAAATAATCATATTTTAACTGGGGACCCCCGACCCTGAAGAGTTGAGGAAGTATATTTTGTATAACACGGTTCTATTGTGAAAATAGCAGATCCACAACGCCTCGCAACGCGAGGAGTTGTGAGCATGTAGATCGGCTATTTTCACAATTTCTGGCTTTAATATTTGACAATTTGGCCAATGTTTAATTTGTCATTTTAGAGGTATTAAAAAGTCCTTAATTTTTCACTTTCGAAATGTGCAGATACCCTCTATACACTTAAACTTTATGTTGATTTGTTTACTGTTGAGAGAGAAAACAATGTTGCACATTAAGTTAATCATCTGGGGACCCCCCCAAAATAATTTGAGGACCCCCCTGGGGGTCCCGACCCACAGGTTGAGAACCACTGAGCTAGTTGACAGTGCAGAGAGACATAATTGCCTTCCTTTGATCCATTAGCAAGGGGCCAATTAATACTTATTGGCATCAGCTGCCAGCTGTACACAGAGTCTGACACAATCACCTTCCCTCTGCAGTGCTCTGTCTGTCTCATTTCTCCAAAAGCCCTTGAATATGATTGAAAATGATTAAGGATTACTGTGATTATGGTAAGCTTACATTTCATATCGCATTCACCTTACCTGTAACTTTCAGTACTCCCAGAAAATATTTTTTTGGAAAAAAAAAAAAAAAAAAATACTTTTTTTTTTTTTCCGATTTTTTTTCCCCCGATCTCCGATCTTATAAAAACGGCCATATCGGCGGCCGATCCGATCACGTGATCGGGATCGGGCAACACTACATAAAAGCGATGCATATTGTTACTTAGAGCTAACACATAAACATAAAAGACAAGTAAACACATAACACACACAGACATTCCCACACCCACACACACACATCCACTCACACACACATACCCCCCCATGTCCCCATCATTGCCAGATGCCATCTGCTGAAAACGCCATCTCCTCTCCTCACCTAATATTCCTATACTGTGGTCTTTGGGCTAAATACATGTAATTCATAAGTGATCATTTAACCCATCAACAATCACACTAACTAACCTAGACATAATATTTCGTCCGTCCAGTTCATACAACCTATTCACATTTCTATTTACGTTCAAACCTTTATTTGACGAAGTAGGCTGTATATTCAGACAGTCTTGTCCGTCTTTTCGGCGTTCTGCAATTGTAAGTCAGGTTCAATCACGTCTTTCCAGAAAGCCTCGGTCTTTACATGATCCGTGAATGTCTTTGATTCTTCCTTGTAGGTTATGATCAGCGAAGCCGGATGGATTATTCCTTGTTTCACATTTGCTTTCCATAGTTTTTCTCTTACATCTCGGAAACTTGCTCTCTGTTTAGCCATTTCTGCCGTCTGGTCCTGGAAGATCCTCAACTTCATTCCACGCACCTCCATCACGCCGTTCTTCTTTGCGATGTTAACAATCTCTTCTTTCACCGTGTAGTCCTTCATCCTTACGATCATGACTGTTTCGTGATTTCACCACAGGTCCCACTCTATGAGCCACTTCAACCTCCGGCACCCCCGACAGCTTGTCTTTAAACATCTCCTCCAGAAGTGATGCCATGTAGCTTTTAGGATTTCCTTTTTCTATGGCAGAAGTGAGGCCAACCACTTTAATATTGAATCTTTTGCTGTAACTTTCCAGCCGCTCAGCCTTATTTTTTAATTCAGCATTCTCCTTTCGGAGCAGTTAATTTGCTTGCTCCAGAGCTACAAGCCGAGTGTCCATAGTATTCAGTGTTTCCTCAACTTCCACAAGTTTGCTGTTGCACTCAGATATATCGGTCTTTAGAGTGTCAAGCTGTGGTTGCAGTTTTTCTAACACCGCATTAATTTCTTCTCTCATTATCGTGCGAATCAGAGTCGGTAGATCATCTCCCATTGTTGTCACTTCACTCACTTGTTCACCTGCAGCAGCCTCGCTTTTCTCCGTATGCGCTTTTTGTCTCGTAGTTATCTTCCGTGTTATCGCCGCTGGCTTTGGAGGCATCCCGCGGTAGTCAAGGTCTCAAGTGAGGCAGTTTTACATGCATTATTTACTTGTCGCTAAAATGTTTCATTTCATTGTTTAGCCACAGTTTTCCAAGTTTTTGTCGGAGCTTGGCGTTCTCACCGCATGTTAGCCCTGGCGCACGTCTGACGTCATCATCATCACCCTTCATTTTCTATTTATAGCCATTTTAAAAATGGCCGACGACAATAAACCATTATTACACCAGAACCCATAGCTACAATAATACAGTCTGTCTTGCACTTCCAATGGAGTGCATCACTGCTTGGTGGCATGTGATCAAAGTAGCTTCCTTTGTGAAGGAAGAGGGAGAGTCGAGCATTAGGACACAGTCCTAATGTCATCCCCGGAAACGGGAGAGTGTTTTCTGCTGGTGTTTCAGTCCGAGTGTATCAAAGGGTGCGTTCGGAAATGTGCACTGGGTCTGGTTAGGTAGGGTTAGGGTTAGTTTTAGGCATAGTTTTACTGAGGTTAGGGTTAGGGTTAGGGTTGGGTTTAGGCATAGTCTTACTGAGGTTAGGGTTAGGATTAGGGTTGGGTTTAGGCACTCACTACACTGAGCACACACCCGGTGCGCATTTCCGAACGCACCCTTTGATGCGCTCGGACTGAAACACCAGCAGAAAACTATCCCCCCGGAAACACCATACAGCTTTTGGAGAGATTTCTGGAGAATGGGTGTGTGGGTGGAGATCATCTCAGTGGTGGGACTAGGGCCAGAGAGCAGCTGAAGAGGTAAGGTGAGTTCAGGCAAGGACTGCCGCACGGACTGTCTTCTTGCCCTTGCCAAAGGCTGTGTTTCTCCCCATTAAAGCATGGAATGCTGGCAGTGCCATTGCCTTGGATGGTCCAAGACTGTGAGCAATGGCATGTGCTGGAATATACCTGGTAAGGGAAAAATTATCCAAAAGAAGGGGAATATCATAGACAAATTTGCTGGAGAACACCAGATCCCATCAGTCATTGAGAAGCCGGTGATGAGCCTTGGAAATGTCTTCAACCGCACTCTGAATGACAGAGATTCCATCAAGGCAACCAGTGCTGACCTGGAGGGGGCTCCCTGGAAGATTCAAGGCCTGTGTTTACCAGCATGAAATGCACCCAAAAATCCTCTGGCCTCTACTCATCTATGATGGCTGAATGAAGATGATGTGGCCGCAGCCTAAGCAAAATCAGGCTGTACAGGAAGACCAATAAACTCAGGCTCTGTTTCAGCTCAGTCAGGGAGGAGTTTGTGGCACGGGCACAGGAATATCTGCAGTACACATCCTGAGCACCCTGTTAAAACGTATTCTTTTTCATGAAATTTGCATATTTTACCACCCGCTGTCATGTTAATTAGTGAAGTATTGTTTTTTTTTGCATTGAAACCTGTTACTAGACCCCAAAAATGTACACTTTGACACCAATAATATTATTATAGCTCTAACAGAAGCAAAGTTGGGGTCTGGTGTAATAGTGGTTTATTGTCGGCGGCCATTTTTAAAATGGCTATAGATAGAAAATGAAGAGTGATCTAAATTGTCTCTTTGGATTGTTTCCTATGGCCCTAAGGTACTTCCATACCAAAGGAAAAGTGAATCAAAGTTTAGGGGGAGGTAGTCCGGCTGCCAATTTAGCATAAATGCTAAGTTGGTATCATAGGTATGATATTTGGTATATAGTTTTTTTTATTGGCCTAAAATGTTGTCTATATATATACGTTCATGAAACCACCTGCTGACGGCCTGTCAGCATTGAGCAATTTCTTTTATAGGGGGTAAAAGTTTGGGCCCATCACTTACTATACAAGAAAAAAATACCCCCCCAGAAAATCTGCTTTAAGTAGCATGTGAGGGGTCAAACTAGGGGTTTATAATTATTCTGAATCCAATGCAAGCATTTGTTTTGCATGAAAAACCTTCCTTGGGCTTAAAAAGCCCCCCAATAAATTGTGAAAAGTGATGACTCATCACTAAACCATATTTTTGTTTGTCTGTTTATAGGCCAAGGAATGTTTTTCATGCCAAACCAATGTTTGCAATGGATTCAGAATAATTATAAACCCCTAGTTTGACCCCTCAGGCCCTCACATGCTACTTAAAGCAGATTTTTGGGGGTATTTCTTTCCTTTTATAGTATAGTGTATAGTAAATGAATGAGCCCCACACTTTTACCCCATAAAAGAAATTGCTCAATGCTGATAGGCAGTCAGCAGGTGGATTAATGACTCTATGTATATAGACAATATTTTAGGCCAATAAAAAAAACTATATACCTCATTCCATACCCCACCTCAGCCCCAACAAAACTGTTAAAAGTGATGACTCATCACAAAATCATATTTTTGTGCGTCTGTTTTTAGGCCAAGGAATGTTTTTTATGCCAAACCAATGCTTGCAATGGATTCAGAATAATTATAAACCCCTAGTTTGACCCCTCACATGCTACTTAAAGCAGATTTTTTTGGGGGTATTTTCTTCTTGTATAGTAAGTGATGGGCCCAAACTTTTACGCCCTATAAAAGAAATTGCTCAATGCTGACACGCCGTCAGCAGGTGGTTTCATGAACGTATATATATAGACAACATATTAGGCCAATAAAAAAAACTATATACCAAATATCATACCTATGATACCAACTTAGCATAAATGCTAAGTTGGCAGCCGGACTAAGGGGTGAGGGGGTAAGTTACCCTGTTAAAACGTGTTATTTTTCATGAAATTTGCATATTTTACCCCCCGCTGTCATGTTAATTAGTGAAGTATTGGGTTTTTTGCATTGACACCTGTTTAGTTGAGTTCCTAGACCCCAAAAATGTACACTTTGACACCAATATTATTATTATAGCTCTAACAGAAGCAAAGATATGGGGTCTGGTGTATTGGGGATTATTGTCGGCGGCCATTTTTAAAATGGCTATAAATAGAAAATGAAGGGTGATCTAACTTAATTGTCTCTTTGGATAAATTCTTTCCTATGGCCCTATAGTACTTCCATACCAAAGGGGACCTTTGCATCATGACTTGAAGTTAACAGCTTATTTTTCTGGGCTAGAGCCTCCACTAATGGGATCTGGTCGTAAAATGAGAATTAAAGATGGCTCTAATTCACTTACTATACAGGGAAAAAAGACCCCACCCAAAAAATCTTCTTTAAGTAGCATGTGAGGGGTCTATCTACTGTAGGGCACTGGTTCTCAAACTCTTTTGTTTGCAGTACCCCCTTATACTGATTTCTGAAGCAAAGTACCCCCTTCCCCTGACTACAGCATTTTGCTAATACCAGAACTTTCAGGAATCTGAACCTCTTTTTTTGTTCTGGTTTTGTTTCCATTGCGTACGGCCCGGTTCCAGACAAGGTTCCTGGAACCTTTTTTAGGTCCTGCTCCTGAGGTAGAACTAAGCTTTAGTTCTGGAAACCAATGGGCGGGGCGCTGCTGGTCTTTTTTTAGGACCTTCCTGGTTAGTTCCAAGAGCTTATAGAGCATCGCAGCGGAAGTTGATTCCTGGGGTCACTTAATATTCCCCATTCATTTTCGCCATAGACTTTTACAAAAATATTTATAACAATTATGTTAAGCCTTGAACCAAGCCATCCAGGAACCAGGATGTAGGTGAATCATGACCATATAACCTTTTTTTCTATGAAAAGAACATTTTGAAAATCGTTAAACAAGGGGTAGTTATTAAATGTAGTATATCAACTAATGTAATATTAAAATATGTTTTCACATAGGATCAAAGGTTATATGATCATGATTCACCTCCATCCTGGATGGCTTGGTTCGAGGCTTAACATAATTGTTATAAATATTTTTGTAAAAGTCTATGGCGAAAATGAATGGGGAATATTAAGTGACCCCAGGAATCCACTTCCGCTGCGATGCTCTATCCACGATTTTCCTACGCCCCATAGTGCATTGCGCAGACATTTGCACCGATCTTCCGCCGCCGATTTACAAGCTCACAACGGGTTGCATCTGCGAAGCGACGTGAGCTTGTATGTCTGCTGTTAAACCCGGAAGTTTGGTCCTGATAGTCTCCAGTAAACCCCCGGGGAAAATTGTGGATAGTGTGTGCCAGCGGCTACGTCATTGTAGTCCTTAGCGGCCATTTCTTGGGTAAAAACACAGGTGTTTCAATTGTTTGATTGCATAGAACTAATGCTATAGTCTAATCAGAACACCTGTGTAAGGCTGTGTTTACCCAAGAAATGGCCGCTCTTAGAACTACATTTGGCACACCCTATATGGGAACGTAGACTAAGCAGAACTTGGTCCTGCATGGAACTTCACAGGTTCTTGAAAGTTCTTGGTTCTGGAAAGTTTTGGTTCTAGTTCTGGGTTGGCCCTACAGTGGAAATGGGGCTAGATGACTAGACTGAGACTGGGACATTGTGGACTGGCCTGGGGCAAAAATCAGTGGCACCTGCAAAAAAGAACAAAAAGTGAAACATGTCCTCATGGAGTCAATACACTGAAGAAAAATGATATGAAATGAAGTAAAGCAGTGGTAACCGAACCCACATGCAGTATAACACTTATAGGCCGGGGGCCAATTCTGAAATTGGCACAAATTGGTACCACCCAAGGTGACCGTACGTTTTTTACATTTTCGTCTTCGTACATGTCTCTAGTTTACATTTTGGTATGATAACTCTTCCAATCGCCCAGCTTATTGACAGTTATCACTCCCTAAACAAACCAATATCCATATGAAACAGTGATGAGTATATACTGTATAGTGTGGTACGATCCGTAGGACTTTTGTGCTAATTTTTAAATTCTTTTGCAGATCCTGGTTCTAGAGAGTCCAAACTATGAGAAAATGATGGGTGCCAACTTTTCCGGACCCCCACCCCCTATCTGGGGGTCATCTAGTTTGGGGCCTCCCAGAACAGTACGCCAGCCAGTTAATGTCCAATTTTCTTAATATTAGGGTTGTTTTGTAGGTTTTAAAACATTCTGAGTTCATTTATTACAATTTTGAAGCAGCCAGAATAACCTTTCTGACATTTGGTTGGGGTCTTTCCTCACCTGGGACCCCCCAGACGCCGGACCCCTGTGCCTATCTCAGTACTCACTCTGCTCCTGCTCAAGAACAATGTCATATTAGATCATAATTGAATAAATGTTTTTGTTGCTGGACTCTGAAAACAAAAATGAGTAGTAGCAAATACCAGGGGTCTTCAACAGGGGCTTCGGGACCCCTAGAGGGTCCTCAGAGTTACTACATACATAGTGTACTTCTAATGATTTTTGCGTAACTTTATTTGTTTACTGCTTTGGCTTTTATAGGGACCAAACTGTCAGAAAATGATGGGTGTCAGATTTTCCCAACCCCTGCTCCTTTTCTGGGGGGTCATCTATTTTAGGACATTGCAGAACAGTATGCCAGCCAGTTAATGTCCAATTTTCATAATATTAGAGTTGTTTTGAAGGTTTTAAAACATTCATATATTGCAGTTTTGAAGCAGCCAGAATAAGCTTTCTGACTTTTGGTGGGGGTCTTTCCTCACCTGGGACCCCCGGAATGACTCCTGAGCCTATCTCAGTACTCATTACAGTCCTTGCTCTGCTCCTGCTCCAGAACAGTGTCAAATTAGATCATAACTGAAGCATAAAAGCTTTTGTAGCTGGGCTCTGACAACAAAAATGAGTAGCTAATACCAGGGGTCTTCCACAGGGGGTATGGGACCCCCAGGTGTCCTCAGAGTTACTACAGGGGGCCAGCCAAATCTCTGGTCACCCCAACCTCCCAGTCAGCCAAGACATCTGACTGGAAAATACCCTCCACTCTCTGAATTCCATCCATTTTCTTCAATTGGTGGAAGCTCAGGGCAATTTGTCAAGTATCATTTATACTGCATTGTGATGTAGCTGGCATGGAGGATATGTGGTAGCAGTGCAGCTCCAAGTTCTTTTTTTTTTTTTTTATATCTGTTTATTAGATTTTCCTTTTTTTCATTTCAACAAGTACAAAAGTGTCAAAGTTTCAATTATTACAAAATGTACAGATGTAAACAACAACAACCCCAAGAAAAGACAAAACATTACAACACAAAACTTAACAAAACAAAATAAACAAGACAAAAAGAAAAACACAGCAGATGGCGAAACGCAGCAGCAGCAGGACCATAGGGACGATGTCACAATCTGTCTCCTTACAAATTAGTAATAAAGTATGAGCAGTCACAGCAACTGTCCCCAGGGGGCAGCTCAGTACTGTCTGATCACTTCATCCTCTCTAGCATAGCTATAATGGGTAACCATGTTTTTTGAAATACATCTTCTTTGTTCGACAGAGTAAACCTTATTTTTTCTAAATGCAGCACACCTCCCAGCTCTTTTATCCACATGTTGATCGTTGGGGACCTTTCAGATTTCCATGCCTGTAGGATTAATTTCCGGGCCAATAGTGTAGAAAGCTGAATGACCTGCTCCTCATGTTTGCTGTGTGCCCAACCTGGAGCCACTACACCAAACAGTGCAGTTAAAGGGTCAGGGGGAAAGTCTCTTTCATAAGCCTTTGCCAGGAAGTCAAATATTTGGCCCCAGAACTGTTGCAGTTTATGACACTGAACGAATTGGTGAGCTAGGGTTCCTTGATCAATAGAGCATTTCGTACACATAGGAGAAGAGTTTGGAAATATCTTATTGAGTTTAGTTGGGGAGAAATGCAACCTATGTACAATTTTAAATTGAATCAAAGAATGTCTGACATTAACTGAACTATTGTGAATCTTGTTGATACATTCTTCCCAGATCTCATCCGAAATGTCTATGCCCAAATCCGTTTGCCAATTTTCTTTATAAAGTTGAGAAGACGGACTAGATAGGGAGTGTAGTAAGTCATAGTACTGGGACACAGCACCTTTTCCAAAGGGCTCAATAATCATGATGCATTCTAAAGCAGGATGGTGAGGCTTTTGTTCATACTGTGGTATATGTGTTCTGATGAAGTGTCTCAGTTGAAAATATCGAAAAAGATGTGATGCTGGGAGCTGGAACGAGTGCTGCAGTTGCTGAAAAGAGGCAAGGTTACCATCGATATACACACTACACAAAGAACGTATACCTTTCTCTCTCCATGTCATAAAAACAGGGTCAACCCTACCAGGCTTAAAGGCGTGATTGAAGCATATGGGTGCAGACAGGTGCATCTTAGGAGCCTTAATCAAAGCTAGTATCTGAGCCCAAACTTTCAGTGAATTCTGAATAATGGGATTGTGCCCATAAGAGACATTTTTCACTTTTGTGGGACTATTAAGTAATGCAGGCAGACATGTCCCGATGCACGCCAGATGCTCCAAACGCAACCAAGAAGGCATATTCTCCATGTTATAATCAGGATAGCAATCAAACCAGAAGGAAATAAAATTCAAGTGCGCAGCCATATAGTACAACCTAAACCTGGGAAGACCAAACCCACCTTCACTCCTACTCTTACATAAATGTGACTTGGATATTCTGGGGGTTTTGCCAAACCAAATGAATGAGGAGATGACAGAGTCTAACTTTTTAAAGTAGTATTGAGGAATACTGACTGGAATTGACTGAAAAATGTAAAGAAATCTAGGAAGGGTTACCATTTTAATAGCATTGATGCGTCCAGCCATTGAAATAGGCAAAGTAGACCAGAATTCAATGTTCTTCTCCAATTGCTTCATTTTCTTATCCCAATTTAGTTTTACCAATTGATTCAATTTACTAGTTACAATAATACCCAGACTTGTGAATTTATCAAGAACTATTTTAAACGGAGTAGACTCCAGATAGGCTCTGTCTGAGGTCTGTGACAAAGGCATCAACTCGCTCTTTGACCAATTTATCCGGTACCCAGCGAATACACCAAACTCATCTATGAGACTAAGTAGAGGAGGTATGGAGGCCTTTGGTTTCGAGATGAATAAAACCACGTCATCGGCATAAGCCGATACTTTATGGGAGGTACCGTTTTGTATTATCGGATGAATCACTGGACTTGTACGAATCCTCGACACCAACGGTTCAAGCGCCAACGCGAAGATGTATGCAGATATCGGGTCTCCCTGGCGTGTACCTCTGAACAGTCTGAAAGACTTTGATTCGTTTTGATTAGTGACAACTGTAGCATAGGGTTTATTGTAAATTATTTTAATCCAGTTGACAAAAGCATCCCCGAACCCAAATTTAGCCAGAACAGACATCATG
This sequence comes from Nannobrachium achirus, assembly GCF_963921795.1. Taxonomy (NCBI): domain Eukaryota; kingdom Metazoa; phylum Chordata; class Actinopteri; order Myctophiformes; family Myctophidae; genus Nannobrachium; species Nannobrachium achirus. Next base: position 53,634,056 of record NC_137822.1, on the reverse strand, counting down.
TAAGGGTGTTCAACTTGGTCAAACGCTTTTTCCGCGTCCAGGGAGATTAAGACCGCGTCCTCCGCACTACGAGCCGGGTTGTACAAAACGTTAAATAGCCTCCTCATATTAAATTGAATGTGCCTATTGGGCATAAAGCCTGTCTGGTCTGGGTGTATAATCTTAGTTATGTGGTCCTTGAGGCGAGAGGCTAGCACTTTACTGAGTAATTTAGTCTCAATCGGAAGAAGAGAAATGGGCCTGTAAGAAGAGGCTAAGGTCGAATCACGATCCTTTTTTAACAGTAGGGAAATCCTTCCGTGATAGAGTGTCTTTGGCAGAGAGCCCACCTCCTTAGAGTGATTTAGCATTCGCAAAATAAGGGGTGCCAATAGGGTAGCAAACTTTTTGTAAAATTCAGCCCCAAACCCGTCAGGACCTGGGGCCTTATTGTTTGGTGACTGTTGAATAGCCAGATTGACTTCTTCTAATGAGAACTCTGCATCTAACGCTTTCACTGCTTCTTCGTCTAGAGTTGGGAGATCACACCCTTCCAGGAAGCTATCAATAACAGACTGGTCGGAGGTGCTTTTAGAAGTATAAAGGTCACGATAGAACTCTTCGAAACGCTCATTAATCTTTTTTGGAACAGTCACCAATTCGCCATTTTTATTCTTAATTGATAAAATGGCTCGAGAAGCCTGGGACTGTTTTAACAGCCTGGCAAGCAATTTATGTGGCTTATCACCTATTTCAAAAATTTGCTGCCTATAATTCAATAACTGAGAGCAGACTTGCTTTGTGAGGATTGAATTATATTCGTACCTTAACTTAGTAATTCTACCCAAAAGATCTGCAGAGGGATCAGCTAAATAATCTTTGTCTAATTGAGTCATCGTAGCCTCTATATATCTAAGGGACTGTTCCCGAGACCTACGCTTGGCTGATGAAAAGGCTATAATATGCCCCCTCATAACCACTTTAAAGGTTTCCCATAATATTGAATCATCAACCTCGCCATTGTCGTTAGTTGTCAAAAAGAGAGAAATCTGTTTTTCCATTTCCTTGCAGAAGGTTTCATCTTTTAGAAGCAATGGATCAAATCTCCATGTCCGGTTATTTCTGTTATCAATGTCGTTAAATTGTAGATCAAGCGTGACCGGGCTGTGGTCTGAAATCAATATTGGATGATAGGTGTTGTTAATCACAGCCGGAAGAAGTTTTGAGTCAAGAAAAAAGTAGTCAATACGGCTAGAGGTTTTATGGACCGGACTGAAAAAAGAATATTCTCTACCAGCCGGGTTAACCAGTCTCCAAATGTCAACTATATTTAGGCTTTTTAAGAGAGTATTCAAAAGACTGCTAGATTTTGACTGCGGGGAGGGAAGAGGGGAGCTTCTATCTAATACAGCGTTCATAACGCAGTTAGCATCTCCCGCAATCAGAACATTAGTACGCTCAATATCGGGTATCAAATTAAAAAGTTTTTTAAAGAATTCTGGGCAGTCAAAGTTGGGTCCATACAAATTCACAAATGTAATAGGTAGCGACGCCAAATGACCGGTTAATATTAGGTATCTCCCATCAGGGTCAGCTATCGTTGTTGAGTGAGTATATGGAATATTTTTCCTAAAGAGTATTGCTACACCTCTGGCTTTGGACCCGAAGTTGGCTTGATAAGCTTGGCCCAGCCAGTTGGCACGGAGAACAGATTGTACCTCGCGCTTAGCATGAGTTTCCTGCAAAAAGATAATATCTGGCTGCAGGGCTTTGAGATGTGCCAACACTTTCGCTCTCTTTACTGGATTGCCCAATCCCTTCACATTCCAACTAATGAATCGTAGTGCCCCATTGGGTAACCCGTTGCCTACCGCTCTAGGTGTCATTGACTAGAAACAAGACGACAGTCCGCAACACCGCCCGCCAGCCCCCAAACCCACGCACGCCACCAGCCAGACAAAACATGAAACATGAAACAAAAAACAAGACAAAAAAAAACCTTCTCACCCCCCACCCCCAAGCAGAGGGACCTTCTAAGAAGTCCTTCTCTAACCTCCCTAATACAATCCAGGACATAGGTAAAATTCCCCCTATGGCCCCGTCCCAAGATGATAAGAGAAAAATACAAATAAGGTATACCTTATAACACCAAATAACAGGTTAAATTGAACACACCAAACCTGCAAAAAAGTAAGAGGAATCAACGGAATAAACTATCAAACCACGCTTTCCTTGCTTGCCATACAAAAGGAGAATAATGGAGTAGAAATTGCTTGCTCTAGTAAAACACACAGTGCAGGACAGTTTGCACTGATCACTCCGCCACATAGACTAATTAAAATAATAAAAGATACCAAAATACTCACTGAGTAACACCCTTAACCCAAATATGCAACCGTTAGTGAGCAAACTAAATAATAGATGTGATAATATAAAATGAAAATAATTAAATAAAATATCAAGGAACACTCAGTGTGACAACTTGTGAAGCACAGAAGTTAACCAATTATAACAAACTATGATAACCCACCTGAGCAGAATGTAACTGTCCCAATTACAAGGAAAACGATAAACCTGGTGGCCATCATTTAGAATTTCAATCACTCAAAAAAGAGAGAAATACGTAAATCTATGCATCTAAACCAAAATAATAAGTCAATAGTCAATATAATAAAGAAAGCCATAGGCTTTGAGTGCAATACAAACAGTCCTTGATACGTAAAAAAAAAAATGTAATAATAATAATAATAATAATAATAACAATAATAATGATAATACTAATGTATATATACATATATGAATACACCACATACACACATATTATACAAATATACACATACATACCCACAAGCACATATACGAGTAGGAACGTATAAAATTATATAAAAAAAATATTAGAGTTAAAAATAATTAAAAATTAAAGGCGAAGAGAAAAAAAAAATGTATAAAAAGTAACACAAAAGGAGAACAGAATGCAGGCATTCAGCCCTGACCATACACAAAGGTCCATTGTAGTCCACTGTCCATATTGGGAGAAAAAAACAAAATTAAAAATTCTCGATGAGTGGCCCTTTAATATGTGTAAAACACACATCAAGAGGATAGAAGAAAAAAAATGATGTGGGCCACTTAGGCTCTGGTCTCAATGTTCATAAGAAAAAATAAAAAAAATAAAAGCAGAGGAAAAAAGTCTCAATGAGCAGCACCTTTAATGTCCATTATAGCAAAGCACAGTGTGCGTGTTGATACAAACCGTTAGCCAAACAGCCTAAGCTGAGAAGCTACAGACTCAAAACTCCTCGTCACCGACCACCTCCACCACGGCGTCTACATCAACATTGTCCCCCACAATGTCACCGCCTCCTGCGATGTCTCCACCGTTTTCAACGACGCCGCGATCAATGATGTCGTCGGGCCCTCCGTCTTCCACGTCCAGCCTGCTATCCAAAAATCGAGCCGCTGCGTCGGGTGTATCAAAGAAGCGTGTATCTCCATTGTGGGTAATCCGAAGACGAGTCTGCTTCATGCCCACGAAGCTTGATAGTAGTCCATTAGTCTTACATCTGCCACGAATATCTTTGAATCTCTTGCGTTGCTGGTAGATCTCTGTTGGGATGTCCGCGAATATGGAGACCCTGTTGTCGTTGTAGCGAAGGGGAGCCTTTTGTGAAGCCAGTTTAGTAATGAGCGTCTTCACGTGCAGGTAGTGTATTCTGGCAATAAGTGCTCGTGGACGTCCACCCTTAGCTGGTTTGGGGCCAACACGGTGTGCCAAATCAACTATAACTCCGTCAGGGAAATGCTCGGGCCCTAACAGCAGTGGAATTAGCTTTGCAACAAATTCAGTAGGATTATTATTTTCTACGCCCTCGCCAATCGAGATACGAATCTTTTGACGCCTGGAACGGGCCTCGTTTGCGAGAAGCTTCTTGCGCAATTCTTCATAGCCGGCTAGAAGCGTGTTGCAAACATCCTCTTGTTTTTGCAGCCTGTCGTCATGGCTAGACACAGCAACTTCAATGTCACGTACCTTCCCAATTACTGTAGAAAGCGAGGCTTGCATTGAGTTCATTGTGGTAGTGATGGTAGAGAGTTTAGCCTCCATGCTGCCCTGGAAAGTGGTGATTACTTTCATTAAATCGGCCGTTGTAGGGTTAGCTGCAGTAGCTACACTAGCTAGCTTCTCTGTTGGCATGATGCTATCGTCGACAGAGTCCACGTCTTCTCCGGTGATATTCTCTCTTAGGTTATAAGTATGGTGATGTTTCCTCCTGCCCGTCATTTAAGACACACGTTTGTGCGTTGAAACAACGGTTTTATACCCTAAATATAGCAAATAAAAGTCATTTGGAACGGAGCCCCTCGGAAACACAGCTTGCTACATTGCTTGCTGACCACGCCCCTAGAGCTCCAAGTTCTTTGACTGAAATCCCATCCCATTACCCTGCATTATCACAGATGCGGGGTTGTTGGACCAAAGTGCTCCAATTACTCCAATGTTGATGGAAATAAGTAAGCCTTGCCCAGCCCTGAGGCTCATAGGGCAGGAGTCTATGTCCTGTTTCAGTGAGGCAGCTTGATGTACAAGTACCCCTGGACAGTGGACATAATAATAGTTTGTCACAGGGACATACTAATCCAGCCTTTGATGCTGAGGTCATACTTTCAAGATGTATGACAAGATGACTGTGTGTGTGTGTGTGTGTGTGTGTGTGTGTGTGTGTGTGTGTGTGTGTGTGTGTGTGTGTGTGTGTGTGTGTGTGTGTGTGTGTGTGTGTGTGTGGTAAATGGACACGTTGTTTTGCATGCCCGCTCTGACATCACACTCTGGCTTCACTGTGATGGCACACTAACAGAATCCCTTTTATGACCATATATGGAGTTCCTTGATGTCTTCAATATTAAGCCCACATCTAACAGGACTTCATATGGGAATGCCCATATATGGAGGCCACATCGGCCACATGCCACACTAACAGAATCCATATATGGCCAAGACAGATGGCCAATACAGCCTATATCTGTGTGACTGGTTCTATAGACAGGGATCTCCATGAAGGGTATTGATGTCAGTTGTCATAACAAATAACTGAGTAAGCATGTTTGGGCTCTCACAGCACATCTCAATATACAGTACATGGATCTGTACACCAATATACATCACTGGTCAGATGGCAAAGAATTGGCACCCTGAGGCATCTTACTAGTAAATAATACTGAGAATACTAATAAACCATCAAGTACACTACATAAACCCAGGATGCATAAAACTAACAGTTTCTAATATTATTCCAAAATAGTTAGCAAATTGCAGAACTGGTTGCAAGAATAGGGCCAAAACTGGAATAGCCATTTGGCTGGCCCCCTGTAGTAACTCTGAGGACACCTGGGGGTCCCAGACCCCCTGTGGAAGACCCCTGGTATTAGCTACTCATTTTTGTTGTCAGAGCCCAGCTACAAAAGCTTTTATGCTTCAGTTATGATCTAATTTGACACTGTTCTGGAGCAGGAGCAGGGCAAGGACTGTAATGAGTACTGAGATAGGCTCAGGAGTCATTCCGGGGGTCCCGGGTGAGGAAAGACCCCCACCAAAAGTCAGAAAGCTTATTCTGGCTGCTTCAAAAGTGCAATATATGAATGTTTTAAAACCTTCAAAACAACTCTAATATTATGAAAATTGGACATTAACTGGCTGGCATACTGTTCTACAGTGTCCTAAAATAGATGACCCCCCAGAAAAGGGGCAGGGGTTGGGAAAATCTGACACCCATCATTTTCTGACACTTTGGTCCCTATAAAAGCCAAAGCAGTAAAAAAATAAAGTTACGCAAAAAAAATCATTAGAAGTACACTATGTAGTAACTCTGAGGTCCAGCAACAAAAACATTTATTCAATTATGATCTAATATGACATTGTTCTGGAGCAGGAGCAGAGCGAGTACTGAGATAGGCACAGGGGTCCGGCGTCTGGGGGGTCCCAGGTGAGGAAAGACCACAACCAAATGTCAGAAAGGTTATTCTGGCAGCTTCAAAATTGTAATAAATGAACTCAGAATGTTTTAAAACCTACAAAACAACCCTAATATTAAGAAAATTGGATATTAACTGGCTGGCGTACTGTTCTGGGAGGCCCCAAACTAGATGACCCCCAGATAGGGGGTGGGGGTCCGGAAAAGTTGGCACCCATCATTTTCTCATAGTTTGGACTCTCTAGAACCAGGATCTGCAAAAAAATAAAAAATTAGCACAAAAATCCTACGGAAGTACACATCGTACCACACTATACATACAGTATATACTCATCACTGTTTCATATGGATATTGGTTTGTTTAGGGAGTGATAACTGTCAATAAGCTGGGCGATTGGAAGAGTTATCATACCAAAATGTAAACTAGAGACATGTACGAAGAAGAAAATGTAAAAAACGTACGGTCACCTTGGGTGGTACCAATTTGTGCCAATTTCAGAATTGGCCCCCGGCCTATTAAGAGTCTCCTGAGTCTTACTGAGAACCAGCCTAGCAGTCCTTGAGTTCATCGCTGCTACAGACCTGTGCAGATCTAGAAGTGATGGACACAAAATGAGGTTTACTCCCGAGTCCCGACCAGTGGGAGCTGGGAGGCATCTAGTCTGCCGGAAAACTACAATAAGAAGAAGCCGGACCGTTTACGGTGTAACACATCTCGGTGTGCAACACATTCTTCCGTCCCCCATGCCATGTACACACATTCCCACATGCGCGAGAGTCGCATGTAAATATCAGTGAAGAAAAGCTCAACGACAGCTACACCTCGAACACATGTGTTTATGTTCATAAACCTGACACAAAGAAAGACAAGAGATGGCGAGCGGGGCGAGGACAAAGAAGGGCAGCGAGTTGTTCTCCGGGTTCCGTGCGCTGGGACTTTATTCCAACCATCTGCCACATGTGCTGCGTTACCATGGGAAACACCGCGAGTTCTACCTGGTCACTGCCGTGGGCTCCTGCTTCCACACCTACAATGTGAGTACAAACTTTAACATTTTGAGGTCTCCCCTTAACTCTGACAGTGTACCCCAAATGGACCCTAACGGGTTCATTTGGTTCCATTTGTACACTGTCAGAGTTACAGACTCGTAATGGGTCCATTTAGACCTCCCTAAAGGAACCCACAGAGTCCCTGGAATCCTCTAAACCACTGCTTTACAAAGTACTAGTATTACTACTGAGTAGTGGTACTACTACTAGTAGTACACTTGGTCAGGAGTAGAATAAGGCTTATTATGAGCATCAGGCAGTTCTACTTGTCAATAGAAGGTGGACCCCACCCCAGTGGTTCCCTTTTCCACTGATATGGCCCAACACCACACCACTCCACACCGCCCACTTGTGCCAGGTATTCCACTACAAGGACCTGGGTAGTGTTGTGTGAAAATGGTACTAAACGCGGTACTAAAAAGTATCCAATCCAGAGTAGGTCTGAGCTGGGCTAAACACTTCATAATGACCTTTCATTTAGACCACCAGGATATTTAGTTGTAATACATGATAATAGATTCTATTGTGTTATAACCACTATTATAATCTATTTTAGTGTATTATACCCAGGCACCCACAAAACCAAGTGCAATGCATATTTTCTGAATTACCGTAATGCTAGCCTATAATGTGTTGTATTTATTTATTTTTCCAGGTCAAGAAATTGGGCATCGTCGCTGTCAGTAAGTAGAGACATTGCAGGGCATTTCTTTCTTTCTTTCTTTTTTTCTTTCTTTCTTTCAAGCCACAGTAAATGAGCATCATCTATCAGCAATCAGCATCACTTCTGCTCAGACAGAACCTAATTTGTTGCATTTAATAAACAACAATACCAAAACACAAACAAAACCAAAACCATACAAAATGAAAATATAAATACAAAAATGATCAAAAACATAACACCAAAGGTTCAGGATCCAACACTCTTCACACCGACAACAGAGCATTCAGCCTTTACAAAAACTTTGTGATTGTCGTGTATAATGTATTTCTCTAAGGACAGTATCCTTAACACAGTTTCATACCAGTCTCTACCAGTAATGAGGTTGGTTCCTTCGCAATCCATTCCTTAAGAATGCTCCAAAACATCTTTAATTACTGGGCAGCTCCAGAACACAGCCACTTAGGTGACTTTGTGCCCAACTTGCTCCTCAACAGTGGTGTGATGTGCATTCTATGCATGATTTTAAAATTGGTTCTCCCTATCCCTATTACTTAATAATAATAATAATACTCTGCCTCAGGTCTTAATGGCTAATGGATACAAGAAAATATATACATATTTAAATAGGAAATAAAGTACAACATGATGGTGAATACGTACTTTGTTGTCATCGTGGTTTCCAGGCAACAGCATGTCGGAGGACATTTCCTGTCTGGCGGCAGACAGGATGCTGGTGTTCGCCGCCACCGGGCGCAAGATGGCTGCCTTTGCCCGCAACAAGGAGGTAAGCGGTCGTGAACCAAAGCTCACTGGATAGTAATGTTTAAATACATTTACCTTGATCCCAGCATAAACAGCATCATTATGGTAGTAATGAGCAGAATTTCTGTCCAATAGGTGGTCCACACATACGAGGGCCACGAGGCCGACATCCAATTAATTCTCCCATTCGGCGATCATGTGATCTCGGCTGACCGAGAGGGTGTGGTCATCATTTGGGATTTAGAGGGAGACGGTAAGAAAAGTACACGATCAGTCAGGTGGTGCAAATGCTGGCCATGTTGGTTGGCCGAGAAAATGGCTTAGTAGAAACCTTGCTGCTGCTCTTCCTACTATTTCAGGAGGCTTTCACTAGGTTAGAATATACTTTATTAACATGAGGATGGCTGCAGGAGAGCAGCAAAGGCATGACATTCATAACTGTGATACTACTGTATACTAAAGCAGGCAGCATACTAACAGCCTAGGAAATAAGAACATGCATCTATATAGTAACCTAAGCAGGAGCATAACTTTGGCATGGATTCTGCATTCGGGTCATTTCCTGCAGGCCCACGATCACAAAGTACATGTATGGCCATGTACATCGTGAGCTTAAACATATCTCTGTGGCCAGTGACCCGAGACCCCCCGCGGGGTCTGACACAGAACCTATAGGTGGAGCTGGGGTGGTGGCGGGGCAGCAGCTTGCAGCAAGTTTGTGAGTAGGGGCGGGACACGCAGGTCCCGTCTCCGCGAGCGGCGCGCGCACCACATGAAAGCCTCCCGAACTAGACTTCGATCCCTACGGTCCTCCGCAACATTTATTACTTTTACTGGCACTACACCATTGGTATGAAATACCTTTTTGTGCTGGTAACTCCTGAAATCGGCATTTTGTTTTCCAGAGGAGTATCTTCGCCTTCAGTTTGACCCGACCCACTTCTGCGTTTCGGCCATGATGCACCCGAGCACATACCTCAACAAGATCCTGTTGGGCAGCACCCAGGGCCCCATGCAGCTATGGAATATCAAATCCAAGTATGTTTAACATAATGACTGTAGTATCATGGAAAGTAAGATTAAATGTAATTAATATCTTTGATTGTTATCTATCCCTCTATGTTTCAGTATATATCTACTGTATACAGTTCCTAATAAAACATGTGTATGCATATATATATTATGTTACCATATACAATATACATTTATTCATACATTAACTGTTATGGATTATAATATCATGTCATATTCTGACATAGGAAATGTTGTGAGGTCATTGACAACTACTATGTTACCTGTTCTTGTTTCTGATTGGTTGAGTTTTCTTTTTCTTTTCTTTTTACTTCCAGCAAGTTGTTGTACACCTTTACAGGCTGGTCTGCAGCGGTCACTGTACTAGAACAGGTATCTACCTCAATTACTGCTACTAGCACTATAATTATGACTTACTACTGCTTAATCTCTCAAGGCAGGCTCTGATACATCATTAGACAGGCTTACAACCGGAAATAGAAGAGAATATAAGAGTTTTTCTCAGACCGACGAGTTCCAAAGATACCTGCCCCTTTTTCAGCTTAAACCAGAGTCAAATGAAGAGGAACAAACAGAGTGGGTGTTCCCTTTTATTTGACGAATTAGCCAGGCTGCTACTAGCACTATAGACCGTTTTTCTGAGCGCTCCCCTGTACAGAGCGCCGCCGCCATTGCCACGGTGTTAACATCAGCCAGTGGTGGAGTAGAAGTAAAATGATTGGAAATAGGATATACTCAAGTAAAGTACAAATACTCAATTGTACTCAAGTACAGTACTTAAGTAAATTTGCGACTCCCTCTATAGGGAGTTGCTCAGGAAATCTGCTACTTGGCTAACACTAAATGGTAAATGGTCCATTTATAGTGTCTTTATCCAAGGAGATTTACAATGATTCTGCTTGACTACTACTAATACTACTACTGATGTTACCGGAGTATGTCATACTGTGTTTTGTTTCTGCTCCAGAGTCCTGCTGTTGACGTGGTTGCTGTTGGACTGAGTTCAGGACGGATAATTCTCCACAACATCAAGTATGATGAAACCGTGATGTCATTCCAACAGGACTGGGGACCAGTGACCTGTCTTTCTTTTAGGACGGGTAAGTCTCTGTTTGCCCCTCTGTCTTTTAGGTCAGGTAAATCTGTCTATTTACCTTTCTGTGTATCTCTTTCTCTAAATTATAAAACTGTTGTCTCTCCCTCTCCATTGGAAAACAATTTCTATCCTCTAGTTTCTCTCTATTATCTAGTTCTAAGTACTTCTCTCTCTATTAGAGGACTATCTCTCTCTCTATATATATATATATATCCCACATTCAAAGTGGCTATCTCTATTAGAGGATGGTGAGAGCAAAGTTGGCCGTTGTGAACGGTAATTTTGCATGCACACTTATTTTGAGTGCGACATAAGAAGAGGCTCAATGTCTTCCTTCCATTTAGAAGACAATGTCTCTCACCACAAGAGAGCGCTGGACCACAATGTAAACAAGCCCTCTGGGGCTTTTTGTGTTATCCTTTTAGTATAACCTTTGACTGTACTACCTGTACTGTTAGCAAACTAGAGTGCAAGCTTGTAGATCTGCTATTTCTTTTTAAACGTGGAAGTTTGTGCAAATCTTTGAATATTTTTGACCCGATTTTATAAACGTCTTGTAAATCCTTCTAAGGATTTTGAAAAAGAAAAGCATGTTTCTATGTCATGGTTCTCAAACTTTTTCATGTCAAGGACCCCTAGAATTATGTATTTGGCTGCGGACCCCCAAAATGTTGTTCCAGGGACTCCCAGTAGCAGAGATTTGAGTTACAAAAGTTTGCTTTGTAAATGATATATTCAAATACTTGCACGCATTTTCACGACTATTGAAAAAATAGCAGATCTACAAGCTTGTGTATCCGCTATTTTTCAATAGCTGAAGCAAGGGTCTTCAAGAGGGGGTCCGAGACCCCTAGAGTTACTACAGGGGGGGCCTCAAAATCTTTGTGTGATAGAAACTTTTTTTCTTTCTCCTTTTTTATATTAACCAACTAGTGTCCATATTCTGAGAACTGTGGCCAAAAATAGCAGATCTACAAGCTCACAACGCCTCGCGCTGCGAGGCGTTGTGAGCTTGTAGATCGGCTATTTTCGGCAAAGAGGTTTGGTATAGATGGGGGAAAAGGAGCAGACTAAGTACAGAGTGAAAGGTCAAGTTTATTAAGTATTGACGGTTCAAGTGGTTAGAAATCACAAATTTACATGAATCCAAAATACACTGATGATCGTGCTGTCAAATAATTAAATTATAATCTCTGAAAAGGTTGTGGGGGTCCCTGCTTCATCTCTCTCTCAACTAAGGGGTCCTTGGCCTGAGAAACTCAGACCCAGCTAAAGTCTAAAATAATTCCTGGTCTTAGTGGGTTAAAGAGTTAGTAAAGTCTTCTCTCTCCTCCGTTCTAAATGCCTGTCTCTGCTCAGATGGCCATCAGATCTTGGCCAGCGGCAGCCCTCTGGGTCACGTGGCCCTGTGGGACCTGGACACCAAGATGCTCCTGTCCCAGCTCAGACACGCCCACCAGGCCTCCGTCGCCGCCGCCACCTTCATCCACCGCGAGCCGCTGTTGGTCACCAACGGAGCCGACAACTGCATCAAGGTCAGGATTATTATTCAATAATTTCTTATTACTTATGTTGTAATCATTGACTGTATTTATTATTATTATAATTTAGATTAACATTTTAAATTATAATTTAAATATTCAGTCAAAAACGACAATTGTGTATTTAATGTTAAATTAAAATTGAATTAAAATAAGTTGTATTATTTTAAAAACTATATATATACTTATCTAAAATAAAAAATGTAAAGTACGCGTGGCATACATTTGAAACTTGGAGATACGAGTGAGATACGAATGTGGGAGAACTCCTAAAGATGAACTCCTAAAAGTACTTGAGTCTAGTAACTCCCACTGTGTAGGGTGATCTCGGCAACCACACCGCTAACTGATTCGACCATATATTGCAGGTGTGGATATTTGACACCGCTGGGGGTGGAGCCCGGTTGCTCCGCAGTCGTCAGGGCCACTCAGCCCCTCCCACCAAGATCCAACATCACGGAGAGAATGGTCAAAACATCCTGAGTGCAGGTAACATAAATAGTGTGTTTTACACAATTATTACACTACTACGATGTGCTGTGAGCTTGTAGATCGGCTATTTCCTCTATCAATGTATTTAGTATGACGTTGTCAAATATGTCAGGAATTTCTTTGTACATTCAGGTTATGTGTCATATCTGCCAAGTGCATCTTCAAAGCCTACAAGCCAAACAGAAATGTAATTGTCAACTACAAAAACACAATTAAATCATTAATCGCAATTATTTGAGTGACAATTAATCGTCATGTAAAATGTCATAATCGTGACAGCCCTAGACTACGGTAGCTTTCTGTGTTTCCCAATTTGGGGTCCTTCCCAGCCAAAGAGATCTTGTCAGTTTGGTGGTAGTCCAAACTGTTGAAAGTATTTTATAAAATCCTAACTTGCCTTCATCCACTTTGAACCTGGCATTCCGATTTCCATTCCGAAGTATCGTGCGTGCTCGCAGGTGTATCTAAAATAAAACAATGTCGTCTTCTCTTCAGGTCAAGATGGAACTCTGAATTCCTTTTCCACTGTGCACGAACGATTCAACAAAAGCCTCGGACATGGTCTGTCTCTTGCCTCTTGTATTCCACTCTGCCGTGTTACACTATTTTCTATTTGGCTGTGTTCCACTCTGCTGTGTTTTCTATTCCAGTGTGTTGTACTGTTCTATTCAACTCTACCAGGGACGTGCTGGCCATTGGGAAAAGCGGGACAACTCCCGAATGGCCGGTTCATTCCCGGCCGGGGGGCTGGGCGGCCAACAAAGTAAATCGTCACTATTGGGCAGAAACCTTGTATCTCCAAGTTTCAAATGTATACATTTTTTCGCAAAGCAAAGCCCTGCTTCATCATACAAGGCCGTCACACAAAAGTAGTGAAAACAGCAGATCTACAAGCGGCGTTGTGTGCTTGTAGATCGGCTGTTTTCACTAGTTTAAATCATTTTTAAAATGATAAATACAAAACAAACGGTTTTGAACATAAAGGGTTTCCACCCGACAACAATGAAATATAAATCATGTAATTGGCCCACTGGCTTGTCACTTGTCATGATCTGAAATGGCGAATCTTTGAGTAGCAGCAGCGCTATAGAGAGAGATCTCTCTCTATAGCGCGCAATGAGGGCCTCTCCAACTCTTTTTCCCAGGCTGAATCAGGGGCCCAGCACGTCCCTGAACTCTACTCCTTTTGTTCTATTCTACCATATTCTATTTGATTCTATACAGAATCTGTATTAACTGTACAGAATTGTTTTAAGCTTTGCGTACACGCTGCATGCATTTTCATTTTTGGCACAACAGTGCCACCTGTTGGCTGCAAGCATCAGATTTGAAATTTGAAGCTACATTCCAAAAAACTCCAAACGTAGAATACCAAATGAAATGTATCGTATTCGTATCTTATCTTCTCCATTCTGTTCTACTCTATTGATTTCCACTGTGCCGTACTCCAGGTTCAATAAACAAGAAGAAGACGAAGAAGAAAGGTCTTTCATATGAAGAAGTTCGACTTCCTGCTATCACCACGTTTGCCTGCGGTACAGTAAACCTCTATTAGTTCTATAGCAGCAGTGGATTTATGGATGACATTTTTATTGTCTATTTGATTTATAACTACTAATTGGACTGCATTGGATTAGATTTATATCACAACTGATTAGTGCAGGGGTCTTCAATGTTTTTCAGGCTGAGGACCCCTTAGGTGATACGTAGACAAAGCAGGGACCAGCGTATTACATAATATTGTCTAAAATTGTTTTGCATATTAAACAAGGCCTCTGTCCCTCCAACATCGGATATTCATTCTTATCTATTATCATCATACAGATGGTACTGTATGAATATTGTGGCCTTGCATGGAACTGTCAAATTTGGACATTTCAGAAACTAGTTCTGCCAGATATGTGACTGATGTGACTAGGTATGGTCACTGATTTGTATGTCTGTTTCTAGGCATAAGTGGATTGGATACACAAAACATTGGAATAGATTATGTTTAGGATATATACGTATTTTAGGGTTTTTGTGGAGCTAATGTTAAACGCTGGATCTTGTACATGCTGCCACTTGGCATGCAATTTCCCACTTATGTACTTATGTAATATGTATATATTGAAGTCTCTGGCTTGCATTTGCCTGAAACCTTACTATACCCAAATCTGGAGTATATGACGACATCCATTGGCTAGAAATCAATTGTTAATAATCTGCTTACATGCACCTTTATTGCATTATGGCATGACTCTGTGAAATCTAGTTTTACAAATTGAATCAAGCTATGCACAGAAAAACAGATATATCCCACCAACGGTCCACTGTTTCGCCACCCCAGTGAACACTGATTAACCTTTGCTGTCTAGTGCAGCATCAGAGATAACCCTCTATCTTTTGAATGCCTGAACGGATTTCCAAGCAGATTCTTTTGGTTTGAAAGCTGTGAATGGCGTGTGTTGCATTATCTGTGCATTATCCGTGCATGACCCATGACCATCGTGCATAAAAGGTAAAATTCTGGCAATTGGAGACATTAGTCGCTTTTTAACCCTGGCAGCAACCAGGTTAAAAAGTAAAACAATATTCACAGTAATATGTGAAAATGTAGTGTGTACAGTAGTTGCTTCCTCGGCTGACTAGCTGCATGCACTAGACTTTTGTTTTAATAATAATATAATAATAGTTACCTACTCCTCCTGCGGGGGAAATTCAGTATTTTACTGCCCAACCCAGCTGCAGTGAGCAATTAGGGGTTAAGAGTCTTGCTCAGGGACACACATCGACATTGCTATCCTGGCCGGGAATCGAACCAGGGACAACCAGGGGAACTGGTTCCCCAGGCAGGCTCCCTAACCATTCAGCTATGGCCGCCCCCAAATGTCAGTTTTGTGAGATTAGCTGCAGACAAAGGGAACACACACAGAACATAATCTCCCCCCTTAGCTTTTAGCCCGACATCGATGATGAGATTAGATTTCTAGACCAGGGGTTCCCAAAGTTTTTTGTCTCAGGGCACCCCATAAATATTTATTTAATCTGAGGCACCCATACATTATAATTTTCACTCCCAGCACCTTATATTTATAGCATATCGTCGTTGTCGGGTGGAAACCTTATATGTCCAAAACCATTCGTTGTGTATTTATCATCTAAAAAATTACTAAACTAGTGAAAACAGCAGATCTACAAGCACACAACGCCTCGCATCCGCGAGGCGTTGTGTGCTTGTAGATCGGCTGTTTTCACTAGTTTTGTGCGACGGTCTTGTATGATGAAGCAGGGCTTTGCTTTACCAAAAGACGTACATATTTGAAACTTGGAGATACGAGGTTTCTGCCCAACAGTGACGATATTTCAGTGATTATGTTGCGAGGAAAACGTTGAGATAATAGCCATTTTGGTTAGAACTTACTGAAAATAACTTTGTACTAAATTTTAAATTATACTAAATATTTTTTCAAGTGTCCAAATAAATTCCAAATATTATCAAATGATCTCGCGGCACCCCTGGACTGCCGTCACAGCACACCAGGGTGCCCCGTCACCCACTTTGAAAACCCCTGTTGTAGACATTAGTTACACTAGACGTGATGATGTGTCCGTGTCAACAGAGACGGCCCGGCAGAGCGACTGGGATGGCATCGTGTCCTGTCACCGCGGTTACCTGTCGACCAGCACCTGGAGCTACCACAGGTGCTCCATGGGAAGCCACCGCCTGGAGCCCGAGCGCTTCCATAGGAACCGAGCACTCAATGTCCACGCCACGGTAACCATCTTCTGTCGATCTGAATCAGTGGTTCTCAACCTTTTCAGACCGCGACTCCCAAAACAATCATATTTTGCCTGGGGATCCCCTCCCCACCCTGACGAACACTAAGAGTTGAGGCATTACATTTTGTATAACATGGTTCTATTCGTCCGTTTTCACTATTTCTGCCTCTAATATTTGGCCGATGTTTAATTTGTCATTTTAGAGGTAAGTTACAATGGGTGTGTATGGGGAGAGGTCCTGGGCCTGGAGGGCCTGATAACATTTACATCAAATATCTAAATATTGAATCAAGCAACTTAAAATCTGTCCAGGGTGTTCATAAAATGACCAAAAGTAAAATAACCCTTTAAATTGTCACTTTAGAAATGTTTAGATACCCTCTATATACAGTACACTTAAACTTTATGTTGGTTTGTTTACTGTTGCGAGAGAAAACAATGTTGCACATCCCACAACCTTAATTAGAATCGCCCCGTGTGTTTGTGTGTGTGTTTGTGTGTGTTTCCATCTGTAACTCCACGTTCAGCAGTTGTTCAATTGTCTAAAAAACATAATACAAAAATCAATAACGCATGTACCTTGCCCAACATCAACTTTATCACCTTCAGATGTGTCTCTACTTCTCATAATCCCCAAATGTTTAAAATATTTTCCCAAATTTTGGCCTGTAGGCGGCTTTGTCCTGTGATGCGATTTACATCACAAATGGGCGTCACCAAGCAGCGCACTCCCAGTCCGGGGGCAATTCCAGAGAGAGCAACATCACAGTCTGTCTGCTTCACACCAAGGGGGACTAACAGGCACACACACAAAGGGGCCAGGCCCCTGCAGGGGGCTGTAGGCTAGTTAAAATAATCATCAGGGGACCCCACCAAATAATTTAGGGACCGCTCTGGGGGTCCTGACCCAGAGGTTGAATACCACTGATCTAAATGACCTCAAAGTCTGTATGTGTCCGTGTTGTACCCACTCACAACAGGCTCTTTACTAGTAACCATAACCAATAACCATAATCACAATGACAATGGTTGCTAAGGTTACATTTCCTAGGTGGTTTGCGAAGTTATTAGCAGTCGTTACCAGGTGGTTGCTAGATGGTAAGCAGTTGTTACTAGGTGATCCCCACAACTTAGCATAGGTTACTATTTTTTGTTGTTGTTTGGAGGTATGCAGTCATTAATGCTCAATCTATATTCTTGAGTCAGACTGTTGCCTTCCACAATTTTCAAATGATTCCGTCATACAGTCTGGAGCACGGAAGCTCTGAAAGCGATCCGGGGATAAAGTGGATGCAACGCCTCCTCCCCGCTTCCCTTTCGTCTTTACAGTTGCGCAAATTTGTCCTGTTATGAATCAAAATAATGAAGGGCCTATTAGGGGTGGGCGACATGGAAAAATACAATATCATGATATTTTCCCAAGCTGTATCACGATACAGGATTTTATCACGATTCTTTTTCACATTGGTTTTTATCGTCATTTTTCAAGTTACTAGACTCTCTGGGTTCCTTTTGGGAGGTCTAAATTGAACTTTACAAGTATGTAACTCTGACAGTATACAAATGAAACCAAATGGACCCTTACGGGTACATTTGGTTTAATTTGTATACTGTCAGAGTTAAGGGGAGACCTTGACATTTTAAAGTTTGAGAACTACTGATTTAGACCAAAATGCAGGTTTAAATTGAACTCTGCAATGAATCTCTGTATTAACGATTAAACAGGATTTTTTACAAGGCTCCCTCAATTGTATCACGATATATACGATACCTCTGAAAAGGCATATCGTGGAGACATTGTATCGTCTCAACGATAAATATCACCATATCACCCACCCCTAGGGCCTATACAGCTTGTTGTTTATCAGAAATGGAAATTCAAAAATAAGATGTAAACATATTTCCTAATATATTTTCGTGAACGGAAATAACAAACGTCCTTTCTCGGCTTACGGGTAGGTATAGTTCCAGACTATATAGCATTAGAGTTTGTGGAAGACAGTAGTTGCTCAATGTACTGTATGACACCTAACGTCCTGTGTCTGTCTCGGGCAGGCTGTTGACATCACTTCCTGTGGGAACTTTGCGGTGGTGGGCTTGTCCTCGGGACACATTGATGTGTACAACCTGCAGTCTGGACTCCACCGAGGGCAGTACGGAGACGATACAGGTACTACTGCTGCTTGTACTGTTTAACGCAGGGGTCTTCAACGTTTTCAGGCCAAGGACCCCTTAGTTGAGAGAGAGATGAAGCAACCTTGTCATAGATTCCATATAGTTTCATTGTTGACAGCACAATCATCAGTGTATTTTGGATTCATGTCAATTGGTGTTTTCAGATATTTAACCACTTGAACCGTCAATACTTAATAAACTTGACCTTTAACACTAGTCTGCTCTTTTCCCCCTCTACACCAAATCTCTTTGCCAAAAATAGCCGATCTACA
This sequence comes from Nannobrachium achirus, assembly GCF_963921795.1. Taxonomy (NCBI): domain Eukaryota; kingdom Metazoa; phylum Chordata; class Actinopteri; order Myctophiformes; family Myctophidae; genus Nannobrachium; species Nannobrachium achirus. The sequence goes on along the minus strand of NC_137822.1, from coordinate 53,615,262 downwards.
AGCTCACAACGCCTCGCAGCAGGAGGCGTTGTGAGCTTGTTATTGTTGTGAGCTGCTATTTTTGGCTAAAGTTCTCCGAATATGGACACTAGGTTTCATGTGGTTAATATAAAAAAGGAGAAAAAAAAATCTATCACTCAAAGATTTGGAGGACCCCCTGTAGTAAGTCTGAGGACCCCCTAGGGGTCCCGGACCCCCTGTTGAAGACCCATGGTTTACCGCTTAAACCCTATACTCGTTAGACCGGAGTCCATCAGGGCTCCATATTAGTGTCTTGTCTGTTTTTGCTCTACATTAAAGGGGGCCTGTCACCTAAAGGGTTACTGTCACTTTAAGAATCATCTTAAAAAACGTGTATATTTTTTATTTTTATGATGTCATTGTGGGGATGCGCAATTATAAGCCAATCAAATTAATTGTCTGTATAGCCTGACTGTATGATTACTTACTGTACTGGTCAGCTGTTGTTGGGGGACGAGGGGCAGATTACACTGTGACATGAGCTTCAGACTGTTTCAGGCTGTTTTCAGAGAAGCTCATGTCATAGTGTAATCTGCCCCTCAACCCCTTTAGGTGATAGTACCCCTTTAAATATCTCGCTGAAAATAGCTACAAGCTCAATCTGCTATTTTCCGACAAAGGTTTTCCCCAGAATAGCGATGCTGGGGTTTTAAGTGGTTAAAAATAAGTATTTACTTCGGCTCTCTCCAGCTTATTGTCTCCACCAGCCGAAGGCATCGGGGAGACTATGTTTTCGCTCCCGTCCGTCCGTGCGTGCGTCTGGCGTGCGTCCGTCCTTCTGTTACCAGTTAATCTCCGGCACCGTTGGCAGCGAAACTGTGCATGCACACTCCCTGTTAATGCTTTGTCTCTGTCTCTCTCTGTCCCTGTGTCTCTCTCCAGCCCACCAAGGGGCGGTGCGAGGCGTGTGTGTGGACGGCTTGAGTCAGGTGACGGTGAGCGCCGGCTCTGACAGGCTCCTGAAGATGTGGCACTTCAAAAGCAAGAAGTTGGTCCACAGCACACAGCTGCCTGCCCCCCCGGCTTCCATAAAGCTACACAGAGACAGGTAGTTAGGATTATTATTAGTTTTGAGCGGTGCTAACCGCTCCTGCGTTTGATTTTTGGTAATAATAATAATATTACGAGTATTAGTATTGTTATTATCAGTATAATTATTGTTATTAACATTGTTTTTTAATCATAGTATTATTTCTCAAATACAAATGAACATAATGTACGTTTTACAACTAGAATTATATGAAAGTGAAATAATATAAACAATCTATTTATTTTTACAATGGATTGTTAATAAATGAATTGTAATGTTATCTTAGCAACATGCTAGCTGTAGCGCTGGATGACTTCACCATAAACATCCTGGATTTGGAAACCAAACGCATCGTCAGGAGGTTCCCAGGACACAGAGGACAGATTAATGATATGGTGAGTGCTGTACTACTGGCCTGGTATCTGCTCAGGAGAGGAAAGAACTTACGTCATCAGTAGGAAGTTTTGTTTTCTCAACCCTGCTTTCCTTGCCTCCATTCTAGACGTTCAGTCCAGATGGTCGTTGGTTGATCTCGGCAGCGATGGACTGTACCATCAGAACGTGGGACCTGCCCTCAGGATGGTAACAAATGGAACCTTCCGTTCAATGAACTTGATCTCTTCTAAACACTTCATCCCTTAGTTTTCAAGTCGAAAGTTATATCTGATTAAAGGTTGAGCTTAAATTTAGGTTCAGAGTAGAGTTAAATTGAATTTGGTTTATGTTTAGTAGAGCTAGTAGTGTTTATTGTTGTCATTGTTATTGTTATCAGCATCATCATTTATTTATGACATTTATTTAGATCAGTGGTTCTCAACCTGTGGGTCGGGACCCCCAGGGGGTCCCCAAATTATTTTGGGGGTCCCCAGATGATTGTGCAACGTTGGTTTCTCACTCAACAGTAAACAAACCAACATAAAGTTTAAGTTCAAAGAGAGTATCTGCAGTGACAATTTAAATATTTTTAATAATACCTCTAAAATGACAAATTAAACATTGGCCAAATTGTCAAATATCAGAGGCAGAAATTGTGAAAATAGCCGATCTACATGCTCACAATTAAAATATGGGTATTTTGGGGGTTGTGGCCTGAGAAGGTTGAGAACCACTGATTTAGATCATTTGATATGAACATTGTTGACATCGGTTCCTTCTGTGTTTGCCATAGCCTCGTGGACTGTTTCTTGGTGACATCAGCGCCGGTGTGCGTGTCCATGTCGCCCACGGGTGACTACCTGGCCACTGCACACGTGGACAACCTGGGGGTGTATCTCTGGTGAGATGTTTTTTCTTTTTTTTCTTTTTTTAATGTTTTTTGGACCTCCAGAAATGTATTAGGCATGATCGCGATTGCGAAATTGCATGTTTAACCCCCATACCAACCCCATCTTTCAAACATGGCAGCCATGTTTGTTTATATTTGACAAAAACATAATGGCTGCTATATCATGAATGCCTTCACGGATTTCCAAGTGGATTTTTTTTGTCTGAAAGCTGTGAACAGCGTGCACACACGTGGTGCATGATCTAGGCATGGACGTGCATGATCCGTGCACTATGAATTACATGGAAGTCTATGGAGACCATGGCAACTTGGACCTTCAAAGAGATACTGATAATACTATTTCTGATGATGATAACTGTTTATTGTAGGTCCAATAAGAGTCTCTGCACCATGGTATCGCTGCGCCCTCTACCATCGGACTATGAACCTACATCCGTAATGCTGCCTGGAACCTGTCCTAGTCAAGGTAACTGTATTTCTGAAAGCAGCAGTACTAGAGGTCCTGGTAGGATAAACAGAACTAAAAATAGCTGCGCTAGAGGTCATGGTAGGATGTAAAAAAAAAACTAAAAAAACAAAACTCAGCACTAGACTGACTAGAGGTCCGTGTAGGTTAGAAACAAGACTGAGATTAAATGCTTGCAATGGATTCAGAATCATGAAAAAAAAAAACTAGTTTTAAGCTACTAAAAGTAGCTTTTGAGGTCACTTATTAACAGCTGTCTTTCCAGTTGTAAAAATACAAATAGATTTTAAAAACTCAGTACTAGGCTCCTCCCAGTAGGATATGAACCTGCAGTACTATAAGTATTTTGTCTTTGTCTTTGTCTAGCACTACCAAGAAGTGCTTGACAAAGACTTGGTAGTGCTAGAGTTCCTGGTAGGATAGAAAAGCAGTAATGCCAGAATTGTTTCAGAATAAGGATCAAATGAAGCCCACTGTGTTGAACCCACCCAGGTGAGGAGCTGGATGAGGCCAGCGAGGAGCTGTCTGGGCCGCAGGACTACGAATCACCTCAACAGCTGGATGCCAAGCTGGTCACGTTATCACTGCTGCCCGAGTCCAGGTGGAAGAACCTGCTGAGCTTAGATGTTATCAAGGTAACATTTTAACCCAGGGATCTTCAACAGGGGGTCCGGGACCTCTAGGGGGTCCTAAGAGTTACTACAGGGGATCCTCCAAATTGTGTGATAGAAACATGGCACACCAGTGTGTTGAGTGCGCATTTCCGAACGCACCCTTAGTGTCCATATTTGGAGAACTTAAGCCAAAAATAGCAGATCTAATAGCTCACAACGCCTCGCAACCGAGGCGTTGTGAACTTGTAGATCGGCTATTTTTGGCAAAGAGGTTTAGTGTAGAGGGGAAAAAGAACAGACTAATTACAGAGTGAAAGGTCAAGTTTATTAAGTATTGATGGTTCAAGTGGTTAAATATTGGAAAACAGAAATTGACTCCAAAATACACTCATGATCGTTGCCTTCTAAATCAGTACTAGTTCTCATATCATTGTACATAAGCTATTTTTGAATATAAGATAAGATAAAAAAAACTTGATTAACTGCTGTTCTGTATGTGTCTCTCTCTCTCTACACACACACACACACACACACACACACACACACACACACACACACACACACACACACACACACACACACACACACCCCAACACACACAGGACATAACTGAAGCCAGATAGCAAGTGTTGGCTCATATATTAGTGAACAGCACCCTCTAGTGTCAATCTGTCAAATCTTGTAATTGGTACAGGGGGCTTTTTAAAACTCCTGTCACATCTTGTCATTGGTAGTGAGTGAGTTAAACTGATTGGATTGCCAAATTAAGTCATTTAGCTGGGGACCCCCTGGAACCTTTTTAACATGACAAATTATGCTCACAAATGCTCACAACGCCTCGCAACTCTAATGCCTCAACTCTTAGTGCTCATCAGGGTGGGGCGTCCCCAATTAAAATATGATTATTATGGGGGTCGCGGCATGAAAAGGTTGAGGACCACTGCATTATACAAGCGTACAGAAATTGTTGCTTTGGGCTCCTTGACATGGCAGCAACAAGGCCTTTTGTTTGTTATAGTGTGTGCATGGGATCTCTCTCTCTCTCTCTCTCTCTCTCTCTCTCTCTCTCTCTCTCTCTCTCTCTCTCTCTCTCTCTCTCTCTCTCTCTCTCTCTCTCTCTCTCTCTCACACACACTAATGACTTCCTCTCTCCTTTCAGAGGCGGAACAAACCCAAAGAACCTCCGAAGGTTCCACAGTCCGCTCCCTTCTTTCTGCCCACCATCCCTGGATTGCTACCACAGTTTGCTGTTCCTACGGGTACTGATACGCAGGTAGAGTACTGTTACTACTACTGGTTCTTACTATTATTACTACGGTTACTAGAACAACTACTGTTATTAATAATAATTCTCTCTTTTTCTTTTTTCAGTCCAAGGTTTTGAACCTGGGTGTTCTGGCTCAGAAGACTCCTTTCTACTTGGCGCTGGAAGATGCCGACCAGACAGATATTTGTAAGACCTAGTTCTCATATTATAGCGTCACTGTCTGGCCAAAACCTCCTCACTCCATTTTTGAGGTTGATTTATTATTAGGGCTATTGAACACCCTTTACGTGTGTTGGTTAAAATAATATTGAACCAATGTAAAGTAGTAAAAAATGCTTTGGACAATACCTCCCAACTCCACACTTTCTGCCAAACCAGCTAACTCCACCCGTTTGGCCAACTCTTTTTTTTTTTTCTTTCTTTTCTTCATAAATCTGTGCTATTGAACACCCTTTACGTTTGCGTGTTGGTTAAAATAATATTGAACCAATAAAAAGTAGTAAAAAGTGCTTCGGTCAAAACCTCTTAACAATTTTGCTGCCATTTTAAACATAGCTGTAGTAAGCAGCTGCCAAATTGTCCTTACCTTTTAACGTGGGCACGTGCACACATAGTGCATGATCTGTGCGCGACTCATGTAGTAGACCGGTAGACAAGATGACAGCTTTCGAATAAAAAAAAATCCATTGGAATAGACAAATCCGTTGCCAGGCTGTTACCCCTGCTGTAACCGCCGGTGTTACATAAGAAAACATTGGAAACGGCCAGTTGTGCGCTATGGTAACACGTGGACACGTTCGCGCACATAGCAGACGATATGTGCGCGGATCATATGCCAGGCGGGCACAAGAAGCACAAGAATTGAAAAGCTATCAAATAAAAATAAAAAATGGGTGAAAAAAGACGATGAAATGAACGTGCTGCTCCTTCCTCATGTAAACAGATGGGACGGAAGCTACGATTGGGCCTTGGACAGGATACGGAAACCTAGATCCGGTCAGAACCGGAAATACGGCAGGATACAGTTAGGGGGCGGGCCTAAGACTCCGAAACGGCCATATACAGCGATCATACTTTTAATTGTTTCATAATGATTAAAGCTAATTAAATTTCCGGGAACGACGGGCATCGCAGCGTGGTACAGTGGGAAATCAATGGTTTCGACGGGGATCGCAGCTCATTTTCCCGAAAATGAACATTTTGGAGTTAGGAGGTTTCGGCCTGACAGCAGAGATAGCCCTTATGGTAATATTTATTTTTGCATAATATGGTAGAATTATAAACCGTCAGTACTCGTATTATACTCATTATTAATGTCATTTTAATCCACTATTTGCAATTCAGACAGTGAGCCAATCACGTTGCTGAAGCAGATGGGGCCCTCGGCGATAGAGACGGAGCTCCGCGGTCTGTCCCCGGACATGGGCGCAGACTCCTGTGTCCTGGTGGCCTTCATGAAGATGATTGACAGCATGCTGCAGGGGAGGCGGGACTTCGACCTGGCCCAGGCCTATCTGGCTCTGTTCCTCAAGGTGTGCCTTCAAGGGGTGCATCCCAAGCGGGACTGTCACGATTATGACATTTCACGTGACGATTAATTGTCTCTCAAATAATCGCGATTAACGATTTAATTGTGTTTCTGTCGTAGACAATTACATTTCTGTTTGGCTTTTAGGCTTTGAAGTTGCACATGGCAGATATGACACATAACCTAAATATACAAAGAAATTACTTACAATTTTGACAACTTTATACTTGAAAAATAACATTGATTGTGGAAATAGCCGATCTACAAGCTCACAACGCGTCGCATCGCGACGGGTTGTGCAAGGTGCAAATGGGACGGGGGCGATCTTGTCTTGCACCAGCGACTCCCAACGGTTGGTAGTGTGTCCACCCCCAAAAGCTATTGTCCAATGCTAGCTTAGAAACTGTCGCTAACCTGGCAGCTTGCCATGGCAAGCTTCTGTCACCTGTCATAGCCTCACTCACACACAATCACTAGCAAGAACAGGAATAACCCAATAACGTGACGGTGACTATGAACCAGCAACAGATTCCATGAGAACACTTGGAGGATGCATTTTTCCACCCCTTTCCCCAAGCTGAAATCTGCACTTAAACTGCAAGGCTTTTTGTTGAACTCATAGACAGCATAGCTGTCTGGAAAGTTACATGACTCACCAGCCCAGGTGATGGCAATAATACTGATCACCGTAATCCTAACACATGTGCAAATCATATAAAACAAACACATGTACAAATCTGCAGTGATCTTATGCTGATACTGTATGTTGACGGCTGCTTGGCTGGCCTGTTTCGTATTCCGCAACGTTAAAAGCATATTAATTCATTTGTTGGTCTATTTGTCAACTGCCACTATGTAGTCTTACCGCGCGGTACATGAAAACTCCTTTACTTTATTGAAATAATGTCATGCACGTTTTTCAAATGCATAGCCTACTGCAGGACAGGCCTTGTTGACTAGATTTAGGGGAGATTTTGAAGCTCTTGCTCCTGAAATGATAGGTTATTTAAATGGGGGGAAAAAAAGCCTTCATATAACATGCAAGTCATTCAAAAATAAGAAAGAGATACGCAGACAGAGATTCCTGGCCCAGCGGGCCGCAGCCAGCGACACTGGGCGATGTCGTCCAAAAGTTAAATTACTTTCATGTTTTTGGGCGACGTTTTCCACTATCGCCTCATCACCAGTAGTTTCCGGGTTCCACTGACAAACACCGCACTTCCGGAAAATACGTTCGACTGTCCCCCGCTGTCAAAACGAACCGTCAGATTTTATAAATTGTATAAACCAGTTGTACTCAAACTTTTTTCATTTCAAGGACATTTCGGTATCGTATTAGGCCACAGACCCCCATAACTCTCCCACAAGAGAGGTACAACCATTTGGTTCCATTTGTACATTCTCAGAGTTAACAGTCCTTTAGCTGGGGACCTCCTGAAACTCCCCCAAGGACCCTTTGAGAACCTCTGGTATAAACCAGTACCTCTCTCCACTATAAACCAGTGCCTCTGTCTCTCCTTTTTAACCCATTTAGAACGGGTACACATTAATGTGTATCATTATCTTATGCTTTAACTATTGAAAAACAGCAGATATACAAGCTCACAGCGCGGCACCGAGTGCCGCGCTGCGAGCTTGTAGATCTGCTATTTTTGAAAAATTGTGAAAATGAGAATTTTGACGCGATTCTATAAGTGTCTTTTGAATCCTTCTAAGGTTTTTTGAAACCCCCATGTTTCTATGTCAGCAATCTGGCCTGCCATCGTCAAAGAAAAGGTCCTTTTCACTTAACTCACTTACTGCCAATTTAAAATGCCCCTCGAGTGGCACTAGTGCCAGAAGCCTCCATAGACTCCCATGTAATTTATAGTGCACAGATCATGCACGCCCATGCACAGATCATGCACCATGTTTGTGCAGGCTGTTCACAGCTTTCAAACAAAAAAAAAAGATTGGAAATCCGTTCAGGCATTCATGATTTATCAGCCATAATGTTTTCTTCAGATGTAAACAAAAATGGCTGCCATGTTTGAAAGATGGGGTTGTATGGGGGTGGAACATGCAAAATCGCGATTGAAATCATGTTTACTAGATTTAATTGGGTCCAAAAAAAAAAAAAAAAAAAAGTTTTTTTCTTTTTTTTTTTTTCTAAGTAAAAGTCGCCCAAAGTCGCTTGGCAGGGAACTCCATAGTGAGAAAGTTGCTCTAAAAGTCGCCTGGCACTGTATGAGTTAACTGGAGCTCAGTTAGTCTGTTCTTGAGAGACTACTATGTCAGTGGTTCTCAAACTTTTTCATGTGAAGGACCCCCAAAATGATATGTGTTCGGCCACGGACCCCCATCTCAAAATATCTAGTTCCAGGGACCCCCCCCCAGAAGCAAAATTTTAGTTACAAATGTTCGCTTTAAAAATACATATATTCAAAGATTTGCACACATTTTCAAACTTTTTCAAAAAGAGCAGATCTACAAGCTCGCAGCGTGGCACTCGGTGCCGCGCTGTGAGCTTGTATATCTGCTATTTTTCAATGGTTAAAGCATTCAATAATTCTAGGCCTTAAACCAATGTCTCTCTCTCTTTCTCAGCTCCACCTAAGGCAGATCGCTGTGGACACGGTCGCTATGGCGACACTCGGCCGCCTGTCCACCCGATTGGAGGAGACGTGGGGGGAGCTGCAGATGGCGTTCAACAAGAGCCTGTGTGTGCTAGCGTACAGCAAGACGGCCTTACTGTAAACAGTAATGCAGTACACATGAATATGCACAAACACTCATGAATATGCATGGATGTACCAGAAGGAACCAGAATATCGTCGTTGTCGGGTGAAAACCTTGTATGTCCTTGTATGTTCGTTTTGCACTTATCATTTTAAAAAATGATTTAAACTAGTGAAAACTGCCGATCTACAAGCACACAACGCCTCGCGGTGCGAGGCGTTGTGTGCTTGTAGATCGGCTGTTTTCAATACCTTTGTGCGACGGCCTTGTATGACGAAGCAGGGCTTTACTTTGCGAAAGAACGTACAAATTTGAAACTTGGAGATACGAGGTTTCCGCCCGACAACGACGATATGCATGAACACGCTTGTATGTGTATATGAACAATACAACTGTAGAAACAAGCTCTCATACCTGATATTTGAAAGAAAGCTGTAATTTGTAAGCTGTGAGGTATTCAATAAAGTTTTTCATGTTGAACAGATTGATTTGACGACATTAATTCCGGGAAAGCATCTGTGCAACTACTGATTTTAGGAGGCATTTGTAGGATCGGCCTCAGCTGAAACATTTGAATACGATTAGAGCAAAATGCAGTGGTGGAAAGTAGCCAAGTACTCAACTCAAGCACTTTTACTCCTCTACTTTTATTTGAAAACTTTAGTTACGAGTTACTTTGTAGATCAGGGGTGGGCAACTTTGATGATGGCGAGGGCCACTATATTTCCACCTTCACTCCAGAGGGCCACATTGCATATTGCTACGTACTACTTTGTCATTCTAGTATCTAGTATCTCAAAAATATCTAAAAAAATAGCAGATCTACAAGCTCAAAACGCATGTGTTTTGAGCTTGTAGATCGTCTATTTTTGCTTCTTTTGAATTAGATTCCTGAATTATTTTTTGTTATTCTTTTTATTGGAATCCTGAAAGTAACATTTGATTTAATTTCAAACGCATTTAGTTTTATACTCATGTTAACTTTATGAAACTAAATACAAATTCATTGGACATAAAAGACATTTTAATACTACTATACTAGTCATTAAGTTACTGATATAGACTGAAGGAATTAAAGCAGGTCATGTTTGGAATTGTAAAAGCTGAAATCAATAATAGGCCTATATCAGTATTCCAGTATTAACCTGCGGGCCGCATTAAATGAAGGTGAGGACCGCATGTGGCCCCCGGGCCGCCAGTTGCCCATGTATGTTGTAGATTGATTATTATTACTGTAAAAATATGATTATTTTGGGGGTCGCGGCCTGAAAAGGTTGAGAACCACTGCTTTAGCAGTCTTGTCTGGCCACCCGCAAGTGCTGCTCAAAACTTTCCCTTTTGTGCACTGTAAACGACAATGGTCTTTTCCGTCCTCTGCCCTTGTTTATGTTTGTGCCAACAACTGACATTATGCAACAATAGACCAGCTAACTGTGATTATGAGATAACGTCGCCCCCTGAAGGTGCCATTGGGTGCGTTTGTATGCACATTCAGAATGGCATTCAGAATGAACTTATTCCGAATAGAGCTTCATACCCAAACGTTTACATGGGACCTGAATACAAGTATCCCTCATTCCACTGTCGTTTACATGACCAAAGGATTCATTCGGAATAGAACTTTGGGCATGCGCAAAGTAGGCCTACTTCAGGTCGGAGAAGGGGGGGGGGGCAGTTCAGACAGCAGTTCATTCCGAATGGAGCGGTTTATATGACAAATGTATCCCGATTGAAACGGCATAAACCACCTCCTCAGACCAGAATGAAAATTCATTCGGGTCAGACCGGAATGGCCATTCCTAAACGTTTATATGAGCATTTCTATTCTGAATGAGCAGTCATTCCGAATATAAGTGGAATACATCTGTGCATATAAACGCACCCACTGAGGAGCTCTTCTTGGAAGAGGCCTTTTTTCATCCGTGCAGTCTTTATACTGTTTTCTCTCCTGATCACCATCACGGTGGCAGATAGCCTACTGACAAACAATCTCCAACCTAATGAAAGGAATTGTATAGAGACACTCGAGAGTCTCTGTCAATGACACGCAGTGGCGGTTACGCGTCGCCTGCCAAAGCAGTATGCAATGCATTAATTACAAAAACAACAGTCTTTACTTTATACTTTACTTTATTTGTTTATTTAGACAGGACAGTAAGAGTTCATGGACACAGAGATATTGACATATTGCATAATACAATGTACAAAGATCTTTGCTTTAAGCTATATTTCATCCGTTGTCCTCAGGACAAAAAACAAGAAACAAAACAAGACTAACAAAAACTAAGAACAAAACAATACAGGGCGAACAACAACACAACAAAAACAAGGTGCTTGGCGCAACAGAGTGCCTAGTGCGACAAAGTGCCTAGTGCCAGAAGTAAGTTAAAAATCACACCTGTGTGAACTGAGCGGTGGTCGTGGAGGCTGCGCAACAGCAAAACAAATATATATATATACCTGTATATATATATTATAAAAAAATATTAAAACAATATTAAACCAGTAAGGCTCCCTAATCGGGAGATAAGCGACCGTAGGTCACTTATCTCCACAAATAGGGCAAAAATGTGTTTTGCCAAAATCTTCCTGATCCATGTTGATGACATGAGTGTAGACATACTGTGTAGTGATTTTCGTGATTTTAGGGCAAAATCTGTAGGAGCAGTGTCCAAAAATGTGTTTTTAAAAATCGGCCTGGAGGTGGCGCTATATGGGACAGATTCATGTTGATGGGATGAGTGTAGACATACTGTGTACCGATTTGCGTGATTTTAGGGCGAAAATTGTAGGAGCAGTGTCCAAAAATGTGTTTTGCAAGAATCGGCCTCATGGTGGCGCTAGAAGAGGGCCATGTGAGAAATGAGGGGTGGGGTCTCCGCGCCGGCAAGGCGGACGAATAGGTACCGGCCCCGGCTGTCCCGGTCGCTCCTAGCCGGAGTTACGGCATTTTATGTGAGCTGCAGTGTAGGGGGTCCTCCACTGGGGGCGCCACCACTTTTGCATCCGTTCTGGAGCACCAGGAGTCGGTGGTCCCCGGGAATTCCCCGTGAGCAGCCCCGTTGGGGTGGTCATTTGGTCATGTTTGCGCATTTGGTAATTTTTTACATCTGGGGGTCCCCCAGGGACCTGGGGGTCCCTGGAGCTCCGGGGGTCCTTGGAGGTTGTAGTTTGGCAGCCAAGGAACGTGTGTGCAAAATTTGGCATGGATCGGGGCAACGGTTGCGGAGATATATAAGCAGGGAAAAAGTGTGACGTGTGAGGTGTGACAGACAGACGGAGGGACGGACGGACGGACGGACGGAGTTACTTACACTTTGTGGTGGTTTTGATAGTAAAGTGCGACCTACGGTCGCAACAAAATATTAATAACCAGTAAGACTCCCTAATCGGGAGATAAGCGACCGTTGGTCGCTTATCTCCACAAATAGGCCAAAAGTTTGTTTTACCAATTATTACACTCTATGTGAACATTTACATCAACAAATCCCAAGTACAGGGCATCATCTGGGATACAATCCCTTTTATGCCCATATATGGAGATCCCTAACATAATCCCTTTCATGCCCATATATGGAGATCCCTAACAGAATCCCTTTTATGCCCATATATGGAGATCCCTAACAGCATCCCTTTTATGCCCATATATGGAGATCACTAACAGCTAACAGAATCCCTTTTATGCCCATATATGGAGATCCCTAACAGAATCCCTTTTATGCCCATATATGGAGATCCCTAACAGAATCCCTTTTATGCCCATATATGGAGATCCCTAACAGAATCCCTTTTATGCCCAGTTGGTTGCTAGGGTAAAAAAACATGGTTGCTATGGTAAACAGTTGGTTGCTAGGGTAAACAGTTGGTTGCTAGGGTAAAACCATGGTTGCTAAGGTGGTTGCTAACGTACACTAACAGACCAGCAACAACAGACTGTTGCCACAGCAACGTACACAAAGGTTTGTGTACACATGTGGTGTGATGTCATACTGAAGATATATGACATCACACCGTACACAAACAAAGGTGTGACGTGTGACGTGTGACGGACGGACGGACGGACGGACGGACGGACGGCCGGTGGAGGTTTTCATAGTAAACTGCTCCCTGACGGTCGCAATAAAATGCATGTCACTCAGGACGCCACTGGTATCCATCCTTGTGTGTGTGTGTGTGTGTGTGTGTGTGCGTGTGTGTGTGTGTGTGTGTGTATGTGTGTGTGTGTGTGTGTGTGTGTCTGGTGTGTCTGGTCTGGCCTGAACAACAGCGCCCCTCCCTTAACATGTGTGGTCAAAAAAGGTACTGTAGGCTACATACAGACAGACACGGACGGACGGAGACAGACAGACAGACCCACACACACGGCCACGTATAGGAGCGTTGTGACCACCGCTCAAAAACCACACAAGAGAGACTAACCTGGCAGAGTAATTCGTACAGGCATCAAATATTTTCTTATAGGTGGTTACATGTTTGTGAGCGTTTTAACCATTGCTTCAACTGCCCTTTAAAAGCACCGAATGTGGGGATCTCTCTAATTGAGGCAGGGAGCTGGTTCCAATATTGGCATCCATTTATGGAGAGAACGTTTTTACTAAAGGTAGTTTTTCTAAAAATCAATTTCACAGTGAGTCTCCCCTGGATGTTGACCTAGTACTGCGTCCAATATCCCTCTTCTTATGGATGAATTCCATAAGAGGAGGGGGAGCCAGACCATTAAGGCATTTATATATTAAGCATTCATTTTTCATTTCAAAGCTGAGGAGGTGATACTTTTCCAGAATGTTACAGTGGTGATAGGAGTTTGGTTTTTTGTCTAGTATTTTAATAGCCCTTTTAAATACCTGTTCAATAGGTTTGGTGGTTGTTGTATTTGCAAAAGAACAGTTTGTAAAACAGTATTCCATGTGAGAGAAAAGCATGCAGTGAAGGTATGTTTTGGCTGCTTCTATTGTTTGGTAGGGTCGAATTTGTTTGAAGTTTCGCAGATTGTAATTACAGTGTCTCTCCATGGCATAAACCAGTGGTTCTCAACCTGTGGGTCGGGACCACCAGGGGGATCCCGAAATTATTTTTGATTTTGCAACATTGTTTTCTCACTCCACAGAAAACAAACCAACAAAGTTTAAGTGTGTAGAGGCTATATGCACATTTCTAAAATGACAATTTAAGGACTTTTTTATACCTAAAATGACAAATTAAACATTGGCCAAAATGAAAAATATTAGAGGCAGAAATTGTGCAAATATGTCCAATATGTAAGGTGCATGACCAGTTAAAACAAATTTCAATGAATAGGTGGCACCGTGTGGATGGCAGAAATGCTTCTTGTGCAGGTGGAAAACGTCCAGTATAATAAACAGCACAAAATACAGTACATTTATAGTTGCATCTGCATTGCCTAGTTTGTAGAGTATGTACTATATCTGTTCCCTAAAAAGTAAACCAATAACAGCTCATGGCACTACATGCACAACGTCATAAAACATTCGCCTCGAGCCATAAACGAGTGTAGCGAGAATGGTTTGCTCAATAAGTAAATGCCAAAGTGAAACAAAAACACCTGTTTGAAGCCAAAGCTAAAGGCACAGTGTCTCTCGCATGTATTGACATGCCAAACAGAATTGAAGACAATGATGGAGGCCTGTACAAAAAATAATTTTACACACTTAAAGTCTGTAAACCTCTTGTGACAAAACTGAATTTGAAGAGAGTGAGGTGGCTCAACAAAGCAGGCTGATGGTCCACCAGGGCCTAATTGTCAACAAAATATGTCCAGAAAGGTTTTTCTGTGTATGTGTTCACTGTAATTGTCAAGTCTTGTCATGTCTAGTCTAGTCTTGGAGCAGAATTAGAAGATCTCAAGTATATCAGGAAATTGACCATCACTTTGCATTCTTTAGAAATCCCTCCCAATACAAAACAGACTTGACTTAATACAGTAATATATACAGGCCAACTCGGGAACAATGTAAATAGTGCATCTATACTATAATTTTGCGAATGTCTGAGTGAGTGAGTGAGTGTCTGTCTGTCTGTCTGTCTGTCTGTCTGTCTGTCTGTCTGTCTGTCTGTCTGTCTCAGCGTTTCTCCTCAGTGGCTGGAGCAATTGATCTGAAATCGCATCACCAACAGCATATGAACACACCTGACATAACTGTGAACATAACTGTGAAGCCCGTTTGTCACTTTCACAAATCGTATGCTGTATATTAGCATTTTTATGGTGTATCTATATCTATTTAGCCTACAGTACCTTTTGTGACCACACATGTTAAGGGAGGGGCGCTGTTGTTCAGGCCATGCACAATCACACACAAACCCACACACACACACACACACGGGGGGGGGGGGGGGGGGGGGGGGAGTGTGTGTGTGTGCAGGCGGGCGGGCGGGCGGGCGGGGGGGTGGGGGGTTCTGGCCCTGTTACAGATGTTGTCCAAAAATCATGCAGATCGGTACACAGTATCTCTGTAGCCGTTACATGGAACGGGTATTTCTTACATTGATGCTCCTACATATTAGCATGCAAGCACCAGTTAAAGTTACTTTCCATCCCTCATATACTGTGTGCACAGTGCACATCCCATAACCCACACACTGCACATCATTTCGGAGCTCATATCTTTGAACGGGTAAGGGCTAGTTGCATTAAAGGGCCCTTTAATGCAAACCCCATTATACCTGTTGTCATAGGATCTGTTTTGACAATCTGTTTGCGTGTGTCCATTTATGCCCATATATGGAGATATCTGTCTGTCTACGTCCATTTTATGCCCATATATGGAGATGGGCGGCCGAGCGTCTAGTGTAAATAGGGAATGAATTCCCTGCCCTTTAATGCAAACAGCAAACCCCATTATACCTGTTGTCATAGGATCTGTTTTGACCATCTGTATGCGTGTGTCCATTTATGCCCATATATGGAGATATCTGTCTGTCCACGTCCATTTTATGCCCATATATGGAGATGGGCGGCCGAGCGTCTAGCCTTGGCCAACTCGGGAACAATGTAAATAGGGAATGAATGCCCCGCCCTTTAATGCAAACCCCATTATACCTGTTGTCATAGGACCCGTTTTGACCATCTGTTTGCCTGTGTCCATTTATGCCCATTGACTCATGTGGTGTACGTGATGTCAGAGCCTTTTATGAAGTGATGTCACAATGAGTCAGCGACCACATGACCACATGGTCTTTCTTCAGTGTTATCCTTTTGGACCAAAGTGCTTTGGCTGTACCCTTGTACTGTATGCATTTTTTATGTGTCTAATAAATAAATCAATCAATCAAACCTGTAAACTGTAAGGTAGCCTACCTGGTTGACTTAACCCCCTTGATTTCTCTTGTCTGTCTCAGTTTACCCTTGAATTGGGGTGAGAGACCCCAATATTTTCACTGCCCCTTGTCTTGAATACATTCGGATAATTTCCATTGTTAGGAAATATCCCAAATGAATTGGAAATGTCTACATTTTACTGATGTATCTTTTAGCTCGGCTAGAGCTAACTTTACTTTACCCCACTCTCCCCATCTCAGTCATGGTGAAGGTTTGGTAGCGACCAGAGCTCTCTTGGCACATGTCCACTGGCATGCTGTCCTGCACGGCTGTGCTGATGTACCAATCAGGGCATTGAGCGAACATGAGGGTGTTGGCATTTCGCCCTGTGGCCCGTCTGAAGAAGAGGAACCGCATCATGTCGCTATTCTTGTTTATCCTCCTCAGCTGTTCCTTGTCCTCCAGCTTCTTTGTAGGATGGAAGAAACCAAAGTCAATGGCCAGTGGCTTCATCCCTATCCCTATACGAAGCTCTCTCTCTCTCTCTCTTTCTCTCTCTCTCTCTCTCTCTCTCTCTCTCTCTCTCTGGCCCTCTCTAGGGATGGGACGATATGAATGTTACGATTTACAATATTATCACGATAATCAAAATATCCCCGGCATCCATTATCCTGGGGCAGAACATTTGCAAAAAAAAGTGTAAAAAAAAGCCGATCTACTTGTAGATCGGCTATTGTGCCGACACCCGACTTTGAGTAGTTGTGGTACGTGTTTTTGGGGGGGTTGTTTCTAAAATGCAGTTGCTTATTTGGGCTTGTTTCCTAATGTTGTTCAAACCAGTGGTTTTCAACCATTTTCATGTCAAGAACCCCCCCCCATATCTGTCCACAGACACCCCTCTGAAAATATTTTGTTCCAGGGGCCCTTCGGGCCGCTCACATCTAGAGATCGCGCCTGCAGGCGCTCACAGCTACGTTGCAGCAGTGATCAAACTGATACGGCCCTGCAACGCCTACTGCGTGGGGGACCAGTTCAGCCTTGCACCGCCTACTGTGTGGGGACCCAGTCCGTCCCTGCACCGCCTACTGTGTGGTGCCCCAGTCCGGCCCTGCAACGCCTACTGCGTAGGGGCCCAGTCTGGCCCTGCAACGCCTACTGTGTGATGCCCAGTCCGGCCCTGCATTCCCGTCCGGCCCTGCACCACCTACAGTGTGGGGGCCCATTCCGGCCCTGCAATGCCTACTGTGTGCGGCTATACCCTGTGTGTGTACTGTACTGTACTGTACTGTACTGTACTGTACTGTACGTTACTGTACCGTACCGTACCGTACTGTACCGTACCGTACCTTACTGTACTTTACCTTACTGTACCTTACTGTACTGTACCTTACTGTACCTTACTGTACTGTACCTTACTGTACTTTACTGTAACTTACTGTACCTTACTGTGCTGTACTGTAATGTACCTTAATGTACTGTACCCTACCTTACTGTACTTTACCTTACTGTACCTTACTGTAATGTACCTTACTGTGCTGTACTGTACTGTACTGTACTGTACCTTACTGTACTGTACCTTACTGTACCTTACTATACTGTACCTTACTGTACTGTACCTTACTGTACCGTACTGTACCTTACTGTACTGTACTTTGCTGTACTCTACTGTACCTTACTGTACCTTACTGTACTGTACTTGACTGTACACTACTGTACCTTACTGTGCTGTACCTTACTGTACTGTACTTAACTGTACTCTACTGTACTTCACTGTACTGTACTTTACTGTAAACTACTGTATCTTGGTGTACAGTACCTTACTGTACTGTACCTTACTGTACTGTACTTGACTGTACACTACTGTACCTTACTGTACTGTACTTAACTGTACTCTACTGTACTTTACTGTACACTACTGTACCTTAGTGTACTGTACCTTACTGTACTGTACTTTACTGTACTCTACTATACCTTACTGTAATGTACTCTACTGTACCGTACTGTACTGTATTGTACTTTACTGTACTCTACTGTAGCTTACTGTACCTTACTGTAACCTTACTGTACTGTACTGTACTGTACCTTACTGCACTGTAATTTACTGTACTCTACTGTACCTTACTGTACTCTGCCTTAATGTACTTTAATGTACTCGACTGTACCTTACTGTACTTTATTGTACTTTAATGTACTCTACTGTACCTTACTATACTGTACTTTACTGTACCTTACTGTACTGTACCTTACTGTACTTTACTGTCCCTTGCTGTACTGTACTGTACATATTCTATGTGTTCTAGATCTATGTTTTTTATTCTGTGTTCTTTATCTATGAATTCTATATGTTCTTGATCTATGTTTTTGATTCTGTGTTCTAGATCTATGAATTCTATGTGTTCTAGATCTATGTTTTCTTACTGTACTTTACTGTACCTTACTGTACTGTACATATTCTATGTGTTCTAGATCTATGTTTTTGATTCTGTGTTCTACATCTATGAATTCTATGTGTTCTAGATCTATGTTTTTGATTTTGTGTTCTACATCTATGAATTCTATGTGTTCTAGATCTATGTTTTTGATTCTGTGTTCTAAACATCTATGAATTCTATGTGTTTTAGATCTATGTTTTTCATTCTATAGTGTTCTGTGTTCTAGATCTATGTTTTTGATTCTGTGTTCTATATCTATGAATTCTAGGTGTTCTAGATCTATGTTTTTAATTCTGTGTATATGAATTCTATGTGTTCTAGATCTCTCTCTCTCTCTCTCTCTCTCTCTCTCTCTCTCTCTCTGTGCATCTGACCCCCCCTTCCCTCTTGAAACCCGATACTTTTGTGATGATAATGACACTTCTCTCTACAGAGGATTGCGCAATAGGTATTGCGAAATAAGCATACAAACACAAACTGTACGGTAAATATGCATTTTGAAAAGATGACACTAAGTGGATTACGTTCAGCATAGCATGCAGTATATATTTCTGTAATAATGGTGACTTACAACACGACCGAATGTTGGGAATAGCCGAACAAAAACAGTCTTTGGCCATTTTGAGTTGGTGTGGCTAAGATAAGATAGAAACAAGCCATTTTTTCACTATAGTGAATATAGGCTATTAATCTGTAGCCTACTTCGTCACCCAGGACCATAATTGAGATAACAGAGTATTTTTACAGGGTTGTATACTACCTCCAGGCGCAGGGTTGGCTTGTTGTCAGCATCTACCTTTCCACAGGAAAGGTAGAGGTCTGTGCCCTTGATACGCAGTGTCACAGGGCGGCCATTGGTACTGGGCTGAGGGGAGATCCGAGGGGAGATGTAGGTAGTGATGATGAGATCGGCTGAGAACAGGTCAAGAGTAGCAAAAGTCAATCTAAACCTTTTAGGGAAACTATAAAATCATTGTTTCTCAGGTTCAAAAACCTTCCTGTTAATTAAGAAGAAACTGCTGTTCAGATGAAGCTTACCTATGTGATGAGTGGAACCACCCTTCAGCAGCACAGCATGGAGCTCCATTGCCCCTTGGACCATAACCAATGCTCTTTTCCTCTCATCTGTCACCTTGACCTCGTGCTCTCTTGCAGTCTGTCTGAAGGCATCATTGCACTTGTGTTCTGATGGGGTGAAAAAAGAGAGGAAAGCTCTCAAACCGCAAGTCGAGAATTCTGGTTCAGTTTCAGTCAGGAACACACAGCAAAGTCTGGCGAGTCGATTTGAACACTTTTTCAGGGTTTATATAGGTCCACACTTTCTAGAGTTACTGTAGAATCCATTTCTGCCATGTACATTTTTATATCATGCATAGTTAATGAGATAATTAGCATATTTTAGTCAATATTCTAATTATCTCGTTAATTATGCACAATACAAAAATATACATGGCAGAAATGGATTCTACAGGACAAAATACATTAGAATCAACTGAGAAAAGTTTGGTACACCCTTTTATTGAAAGATTGTAGGATAAGACCTGTCTATCATTAAAGGTTTTAAGAATCCAGGCAGGGATGCCGTCTTTTCCAGCTGCCTTTTTCCCATCCACTCTACGAAGAAGCGTCTTCACCTGCCCGATGCTATAAGTGACAGATGTACTAGGTTGGTGCCATCATCATTGTAAGGGAAGTATTCGCACATCCATTGGATTCGGGTGCAGGTGCGTTGGTCAGTGAACACTGAAGCAATCATGACAAAAGATATTTCACGTACAAAAAATCCCGCACTCTACTCTTGCTCAGCTCGGATCGAGATCATTTAGCGACCTACAACTGGGATGCAACCTGGTTGGTAGTTTTCACCGACCAGGTCGCTAAATCTTCCGACTGGGTTGCTAAATCTACCGGCTGGGTCGCTAAATCTACCGACTGGGTCGTTAAATCTACCGACTGGGTTGCTAAATCTACCGACTGGGTCGCTAAATCTACCGACCGGGTCGCTAAATCTACCGACCGGGTCGCTAAATCTACCGACCGGGCTGCAAAATCACCGACCGGGCCCGGTCGGTAGATTTAGCGACCCGGTCGGTAGATTTAGCGACCCAGTCGGTGATTTACCGGCCCGGTCGGTAGATTTAGTGACCCGGTCGGTAGATTTAGCGACCCAGTCGGTGATTTACCAGCCCGGTCGGTAGATTTAGCGACCCGGTCGGTAGATTTAGCGACCCAGTCGGTAGATTTAGCGACCCAGTCGGTAGATTTAGCAACCCAGTCGGTAGATTTAGCGTTAGCGACCCGGTCGGTGATTTAGGGTTAGGCTTAGGGTTAGGGTTAGGGTTTGGGTTAGGGTTCGGTAGATTTAGCGTTAGCGACCCGGTCGGTGATTTAGGGTTAGGCTTAGGGTTAGGGTTTGGGTTAGGGTTTGGGTTAGGGTTAGGGTTAGGGTTAGGGTTAGGGTTTGGGTTAGGGTTAGCAGCCCGGTCGGTGGATAGCGACCCTGTCGGTAGATTTAGCGACCTGGTCGGTAGATTTAGCGACCCGGTCTGTAGTAGATTTAGCGACCCAGTCGGTAGATTTAGCGACCCAGTCGGTAGATTTAGCGACCCAGTCGGTAGATTTAGCGACACAGTCTGTAGATTTAGCAACCCAGTCGGTAGATTTAGCGACCCAGTCGGTAGATTTAGCGACCCAGTCGGTGATTTACCGGCCCGGACGGTAGCTATAGCGACCTGGTTGCTGAAAACTACCGACCAGGTTGCAACCCAGTTGTAGGTCGCTAAATGATCTCGCCCTCTCTCGCTCAGCTGCTCATCTTTATCAAACATATAATTTTCCAAAAGTCTTTCTGTCTGTCTGAGTGTCTGTCACAGCGTTTCTCCTCAGTGGCTGGAGCAATTGATCTGAAATTGCATCACCATTAGCATATGAACACACCTGACATACCTGTGAAGCCCGTTTGTCACTTTCACAAATCGTATGTATGTATATTAGCATTTTTATGGTGTATCTACTATCTATTCTGCATCTAGCATGAGGCTTATCTATTCTGCATCTAGCATGAGGCAACATGTTTAACCAGCTGTGTGTGTGTGTGTGTGTGTGTGTGTGTGTGTGTGTGTGTGTGTGTGTGTGTGTGTGTGTGTGTGTGTGTGCGCGCGCAGCGCGCAGGCGGGGGGTGGGGTGGGGGGGGGGGTGGCTGGGCCTGTTACAGATGTTGTCCAAAAATCATGCAGATCGGTACACAGTATCTCTGTAGCCATTAAACGAAACAGGTATTTCTTACATTGATGCTGCTACATATTATCATGCAAGCACCAGTTAAAGTTACTTTCCATCCCTCATATACTGTGTGCACAGTGCACACCCCATAACCCTCACACTGCACATCATTTCAGAACTCATATCTTTGAACGGGTAAGGGCTAGTTTCAATTGACAGACGTTTCGGTCCCCCTGGACCTTCTTCAAGAGTGTCTTACAGCCATTGTGCACCCCTCTCATATATACACTCCCCTTCCTGTTCACAGGTGTGAGAGGCACGGCACAGTCTGCAGAAGCAAAGCAGCAGCAAAGAAAGGAGAGATCCACCACCAAAACAGCTCCTCAAGCCACTACCACCACCACCACCATTCACATTTGCACCCACTGCAATAGAGACTGTGGTTCAAGGATCGGCCTCTACAGCCACCTGAGGACCCACAGATGACCAGACCCACCAACAGGAGGACAATCATACTCGTTCCGAGTGATCGCCGATGATGATGACACAATTAGGTCTATATTTACATTATTTACAGAAACTGTACATTTTAGAGATGTGAACATTGGCTTTACACCTTTCATAAAACATTCCAAACTGTGCAGTATAATCAACAAGTGTATCTTGGATGCACCATCTATAAACTTATTTCACATTCTCCATAATCTCCACATTTCTTCACACATTACATGCCATGGAACCTCATCATGTAGTCCTTTAGGGCATAGTGTTTGTAAGGTGTAAATCCAATAAACCTCTCTTTTGTCAAGAATGTCATCTATATTCCCCCCTCTCTCTGGAAGAGTCACTTTTTCAATACCCTGGAACTTGAATGATGAGATTTGAGATATCATAGTTGAAGTCATTGAAATGTACTGCTACTGGATAGTTTCTATCATTTCTCCTTATGGTACAAAAAAAGAACACAGACTTTGTTGAAACCTCTCTTCTTCTTCTTTCTTCTTTTTATTTACGGCAGGCTGTACACTAGTATGTGTAATGCTGCCCCCACAGGCAAGGTTTTACTTTTTTTGTCCTACACTTTGGAATACAATTCAGTGGAGTGGAGAAATCTAATGACTGCTCTCACAAATTTCTGGGATTTCACATTTGGTGTAAAAACAAACTTAAAGGAGAAAACGTTGAGACCCTGATCTGACAATTCCTCGAACATCTGCTGTCTCTCACTTGCATATTTCTCACATGAGAACAAGACATGTCCCACAGTCTCCTGCTGTCCACACTCACAGAGCCCATCTGGATGCTTGCCTATGACATATAGGCAGCTGGCTAGACCACAATGCCCAAGTCTCAGCCTGGTCATGACGACGCTATCCCTCCTCCCCGAAAGCATAGTACACCCCCTTTTTTTAACTGATGATTGCACAGTGAAATATAACCTGCCCCTTTCCTCTTCTTCCCACTCCTTTTGCCACTGAGCCTCTAACTGTTCTTTAATGCCAACGGTATACTTCTCCTTTTCCTTATTGCTTTCACTTCCTGAGCTAGGGATTTTCCTTTTCTTATTTTTACTTTCGATTCCTCTCATATCATCTTGGCTAGTTTGTATTTCGCGCTCTGTCTCCGACTCAGACTCCATGTTTCAAGCACGTCAGCTCTCCACACCGTTGAAACCTCTCCCGAATGGCTGCTACAAGTGTAGAGGATGTGCCCAATGTAACAATATGGTTCAAAGGTAACTGTTTTTCTCATCCCCATACGGGGAGAAAATATTCTATCAATGGTGTCATCACTTGTACTACTACTCATGTCATATATCTGATCAAATGCCCATGCGGGCACCAATATCATCAGATGGGTGGAGTCGTTCCTGACTGATCGGGTACAACATGTCAGGGTGAATAAAGCGATATATCTCCCTATTACGACCAACACGGGGGCCCCGCAAGGGAGTGTGATCTCGCCGTTATTGTTTACTCGGTACACAAGCGACTGTAGGAGCGACTCTGATAACACCTGTATTGTTAAATTTGCCGACGACACAGCCATCGTTGGTTTGATCGAGGAAGACGAGATAAGCTATCGAGGAACAGTGGATGAGTTTTCTGGTTGGTGTAAGAATACTTCAGTTGAATATAAAAAAAAAAAAAACTAAGGAGGTTATATTTGATTTTCGGACTAGTGCTGATGCTACACACCAGAAAATAGTCATTGATGGTGATGAGGTAGAAACTGTTGAAGAATACAAGTACTTGGGTACAAAGATTGATTCAAAGCTGACATGGAATTCTAACACCGATGCCAGAAAGGTCAGCAGAGGCTGCATTTTATGCGCAGACTGAGAAAGTATAATGTGGATAAAAGTTTGATGTTACTTAAGTATTAAGAAACTCTAGTTTAACTGATCACAAGCTACGTAGAATTAAAACGTGAGAATTAAAATTCTTTAGATTTTTCCTGTATAAGGTTGCAGCACCCCAACTTTCAGCATCTGTCACAGGTTCCCCTAGGGGAGTTATATTTCAGTATTATTTTTATCTTTATGTGATAGACACCAAGCTTATCAAACACAATGGTGAAGACATTTCTTGGTAAGGAATTTGTTCCCAAATTTGTATATTTAATGACTATTACATGGCCACCCTGTTTTTACAAATTTCACAGTATACCTCACAGTAATAACTAATTTATTCCTTATTGGTATCAAAAGAAATCTCCTGAAAGCTTTAACAAAATGTTAATCATAACTGAAATCATCAATACTGGACATTATGGTGCATGGAAAAAGGAGAAACGTCCAATTACATTTGGAAATCTTCAAATTTAACATAAATATGCTTATAACCTTATTATAACCACCAATCACTTGACTATAATTTATATGCTAATTGGATTCCTAGATCATCAAAACATGACACCACAAATATCTGTCTATGATGAATAATAAAGGAGTAATGGTCTTTTAAGGAACTGGCGGCGGCCATCTTGAAAATGTGCATTTCTAGTGGTCAGATTTTGGTAGACTTTTGATATGTTATTAAGTACACCTGATACTACTACCAGTAAGACTCCCTAATCGGGAGATAAGCGACCGTAGGTGGCTTATCTCCACAAATAGGGCAAAAATGTGTTTTTCCAAAATCTTCCTGATCCATGTTGATGACATGAGTGTAGACATGCTGTGTAGTGATATTCGTGATTTTAGGGCAAAAACTGTAGGAGCAGTGTCCAAAAATGTTTTTTAAAAATCGGCCTGAAGGTGGCGCTACAATAGGGCCATGTGAGAAATGAGGGGTGGGGTCTCCGCGTTGCCTTGGCGGACGAATAGGTACCGGCCCCGGCTCTCCCGGACGCTCCTAGCCCGAGTTACGGCATTTTATGTGCGCTGCAGTGGCAGGGGGTCCTCCACTGGGGGCGCCACCACTTTTGCATCCGTTCTGGAGCACCAGGAGTGGGTGGTCCCCAGGAATTCCCCGTGAGCAGCTCCGTGGGGGTGGTCATTTGGTCATTTTTGCACATTTGGTCATTTTTTACACCTGGGGGTCCCCCAGGGACCTGGGGGTCCCTGGAGCTCCGGGGGTCCTTGGAGGTAGTAGTTTGGCAGGTAAGGAGTGTGTGTGCAAAAGTTGGCATGGATGGGGGCAACGGTTGTGGAGATATGAGCAGGGCAAAAGTGTGACGTGTGACGTATGACTCACGGACGGACATTTTTTTTTACACCTGGGGGTCCCCCAGGGACCTGGGGGTCCCTGGAGCTCCGGGGGTCCTTGGAGGTTGTAGTTTGGCAGGTAAGGAGTGTGTGTGCAAAATTTGGCATGGATGGGGGCAACGGTTGTGGAGATATGAGCAGGGCAAAAGTGACTCACTCACTCACTCACAGACAGCCCGTGGAGGTTTCTACAGTAAGTAGCTCCCTACGGTCGCAATAAACAATTGAGAAACCTTTTGTTGCAATTTGTTGAGGGTCAAACCATATCTGCAGCCGCCTATAAAGGGATAATTCATGGAGTAAAATGTATATTTTGATAAAAGGAGAAGCATAATATAAATAACTACATGTCATGGTTGTTAAAAAGAGTTAAAACAAAGAATAACTTACATTTCATTATTGTTGGTGAAGGTTTAAGAAGTTAAAAGATGCGTTTCATTGTGATTAAGATAATTGACATTTAGCTCTCATTTTGTTTGCACTGGAGTTTAATTAAACACAAATGGTCTTTAAAAAGTTAATCTTGATCGATTGACTTGCCTGGAATGGGTTGAGATGCTGATCCATCTTGCTCTTGCATCCAGTTGCAAACAGGTTGCCCATAATATGCTCTAGAAAACTGCAGTATAACTAGTGTTGAGACAAGAAAACGGAACATTATAAATAAGTATTAAAGCACAAATAATGTGACAATCTGAAGATCTGCTCTTCAAATTACTGTCTGGGTGTGGGGTGTGGCTAGTCTGGTGTGTGTGTGTGTATCCAAATGCGCATGACTCTTACTGTTTACACCACGGACAGTATCAAAACATATAGAGTCTATGTCTCATATATTAAACGGCTGTAATGTTTACAAAGGACTTTACATTACCAGGCATGACAGAATTGTTGACATTATTGCAAAAGACGTGTCACCTGTGTTTGATTCCTTTGCTGTGTTTTACAAACATTCTTGTGTGAAACCAGAAATGTTTCAAAGCAATGACCCCCATGTGTTTGCAAATATAACAGCAAATACACCAGACGTCATTGTGATTGAGAACAGCAGAGAGGTTTTCTTATTGGAAGTTGGCTGTACTTTTGATTCAAGTTTGGAGGAAGCTTTCCTTACCAAACAGGTTAAATACCAACCATTAGTACAGGCCATCATACACCTAGGATATAAGTGTCAGCTCATTGTTTTTATATTTGGCAGCCTGGGCCATGTCCACAGGCTGGTGGTCAGGGGCCTGAGGATTTTGGGGTTGTCCAAGTATAAGGCAAAGCAGCTCACAACCTATTGCTCAATCTCCTCCATTATAGGCAGTAGATCCATTTGGAGGAGAAGGTGCTATTTGTACCCATAATTACTTGTCCGGTGTTAATACAGACTGAAATGTATGACCATTTGACTGTGAATAAGCTCATGACGTGTTGATTCTGTACAGTCTGGACTTGGATTTATGCACTGATACATGTTGTTTCAAGCATGTGGGACATCAGAAGCAACTGAAAATATTTGTGTCCCTTGTAATGTATTTTATAAATGTGGACTCAAATAAAGAAATTGAAATGTGTGTGTGTGTGTGTGTGTGTGTGTGTGTGTGTGTGTGTGTGTGTGTGTGTGTGTGTGTGTGTGTGTGTGTGTGTGTGTGTGTGTGTGTGGAACGGGCTTACTGTGTCTAAAAATACATTTAGACGTGTCCCCTGACACCAAGTGTTTCATGTGGACTGCCCATAAGTCCGAAAGCTCATTAGTCCTACATTGGTTAGGGTTAGGTTTAGGGTTAGGGGTAGGGTTGGTGTTAGGGTTGGGTTTAGGATTAGGTTTAGGGTTAGAATTCACCAGGTTAGCATTCACCAGTTTCGGACTAATGGGCTGTAGGACCAATGCCATGGACCCCTGTTTCATTGCAGGAAAAAGTGTGCACAACCAGAGGTAAGCTTTAAATAAGATGCCCTGCTATTAACAGCAATTTTGCAAATTCACAGCATGTATATGGTTTCCTTTTTCTCCTTATTCTTGCCAATGGCTGGTGTTTGACCAAATAACCACTTTTTAGGTCCTTGAAATTTTGCTCCAGGTGTGATGCAAGGTCTTACAGTTAACCCTCAACTGTCCTATGACAGTTTGTTATACTGTGTGTGTGTGTGTGTGTGTGTGTGTGTGTGTGTGTGTGTGTGTGTGTGTGTGTGTGTGTGTGTGTGTGTGTGTGTGTGTGTGTGTGTATTAAACACATATAAAATGCTATACTAAAGTATACGGTATAGGCCTACATGGAGAATGAATAACTGGGAACAATTAGCCTGGTGATTTAAAAGACAGCAGCCCCCACATCTGTCCAAATTGATGTAAAATAGAATAACATACCGGTAGTTATAACATGTAGACAACCGATCAGTCAGTAGTCAGTCTATGACATTTTCATGTGCAGAGGACTAGTCCTATCATGCTGAGTCTGACCCTTTTAGTTTGTATTACTTTCATAATGAAAGTACTGTTTCTTTAGGAAAAGGTTCACAATGTTTCCTATTCTGATAGAATTGGGTGGCTGTGCTGTAAACAGTTGGGAGACCTGCCTTTGACGATGGGTTCCCAGATTGGGTCATTTCAAACAGATTTTTCTTATAATTAATTCAAGAATAATGGCTTCTATTCCAGCATACTAACCAGCGGCGTCAGTTCAGAAAAAGCTAAGGTATGGCAACATGACTGGTGTCTTGCGCAAGACACCAGTCATGTTGCCGTACCTTAGCAACAGGCACGATTAGAGTACATTTTATTATCTCCCCCCTGTAGCCAAGGTATGGCAGCTGCCATAGCTTGCCATACCCAATTGACGCCTCTGATACTAACTTTCCAGGAACAGAAAGGCTTGAAATCGTTATTGATGATGTAATTGGTAGGCAGGTTGGTTTCTGTACTGCCCTTAGCCCACCAATGAGACACAGCAAGAAGACAGAAATGGTTATAGTGAACAGTGACGTGCAGAGAATGTTAGAGAGGCAGGGGCTGACATTTCTAAAAGGGCCTTTTGGTGAAAATATTGAAAATAGCTGACCTCGGAGGTCGGCTATTTTCGATACTTGATTTCTACACAGAGAGAGAAATTCGTTCAACGTAAGATGCTGCATTCAAGTTCAGGAGAATTTGGACAAGGCAATTCTCTTGAATGCTGCTTTCAGGTATGGCATGGAAAGGGGGCATTTGCATTTCTTTCACCATAGTAAAAAAAAACGCATTCATGGTCTTGAGAGGGCACTTTTTACAGATGGATAAAAGGGCAGGCCCCTTTGATGTCTACTGTATGTGTGCACATGCCTGATAGTTAACATTAGTAAGGACCAATTATGAACTGAGGCCTCTTTTCCACCAAAGGAACTTCTAGTTCTACTAGATTCTTGGAACCTTTGTGCTATCACAGAATCGTTATAGAATATCTAGATTCTTGGAACCCTATGGTGCTTTCACGGAATCAGCCACGTTTCCGCCATTTATAAGCAGAAACATTGTAATGGGGGGCGGCATAGATGGATGGTTAGAGAGCCCACCTGGTGAGATGGAGTCGATTCCAGGCCTGACCAGCAATGTGTAGAATATAGGGGTGTAACGATAGTAACTGAATAAAAAAAAGATTTTATTTTGCAGCGATCTACTATATCGATATACAAACAGAAAAATGTCGTACCGTTTGGCTGTGTGTCGCTTTACAATGCAAATAATCCGTATCACATCGTTTGGCAATGCAAATAATCAATTCTATGAATTCTGTAAGTACTTGTGGCTTGTATTTAGTGATTTTAAGAAGAATAATTAAAAAGAGGGGTCTAATCACTCTGTGTTCATGTCAAGGTGCAGGTTTGTCCATGTGTTGAAATATAATGTCCAATCCATGTATTTGCTAGAGAATCACAGTGTTTTGTTATTGATATCCATAATAATATATTTTTCCTTTAAAAACCTGCACTATTGACAGGTTTCACACAGATTTAATTTATTTGCTAAATAGTTACTATATCGATTTTAAATCATTGAATCAAATCGTATCGTATCGCCATGAATGAACCAATATCGTCCATGTATCATATCGTCAACCATGTATCGTAATGCATATCAAATCGCTATTAAATGTATCGTTACACCCCTAGTCGAATATGACCAGTCGATAATTTTCTGTTTTATTTCAGCTACCCAAAAACCATTTAAAGACAACAGATGCATTTCTGATGCATTGTTTGTTTGTTTGATTGATTTATTGATTGAATAACTTTGTTAACACGATTATTATCAGTACAGTACAATTATGGTCCATTGGAGTTTACTAACTGTGGTCCTTTCTTTTTTTTAAGATCATTTTTTGGCATTTTCTGCAGTAGATTGACAGGAAATTGGGAGAGAGAGATGGCGAGTGACACACAGTAAAGGTCACTGGGAACGTGAATCGAACCTGTGACGTGCTGTCAGGCTGGCATTGCCGCCTATAGGGTGCAGGCTAATAGTAGCCTATAATATAGAATTATATTTGCATTGCAATAACTGCAATAGCATATTTGCTATTCAGAAAGGACCACAGTTGGCTGCACCCTATAGGCGGCAATGCCAGCCTGACAGCACGTCACAGGTTCGATTCACGTTCCCAGTGACCTTTACTGTGTGTCACTTGCCATCTCTCTCTCCCAATTTCCTGTCAATCTACTGCAGAAAATGCCAAAAATTGATCTTAAAAAAAAGAAAGGACCACAGTTAGTAAACTCCAATGGACCATAATTGTACTGTACTGATAATAATCGTGTTAACAAAGTTATTCAATCAATTATAGGCTACTATTAGCCTATTACTAGTCCGGTGGGCACTGGTCTACTCGACAATCTGTTGGTGTCCCTTTTATGGCCATATAATATGGCCATAATATCCACCTGTTTCAGCCAGAATTTACTGTAGAATTATGTGTGGGACACATCCGGTTAACAGCAGACATACAAGCTCACGTCACGTCGCAGATGCAACCGCTGTGAGCTTGTAGAGCTTGTAGCCGACGCCGGAAATGACGCACACGTTCTGCACACTGCACGATGGGACGTTGGAAACTTGTGGATAGGCTATGGAGATTTCTGTCCCTTTTATGCCTACCATATATATGGAGTTCTGTGTCAGTCATGCCCATATATGGAGTCTAGGCCATATGACGGATTTGCGTTTTTTTATGAGCTCCAACATCTGGCTTTGTCTGTCGAGGGCTTAAAGTAAACTGAACCGTAGCCTACATCTGGCCTACATTTTGGCACACACGGCTCTACGTTTGTTGTACGCCCACACTGGGTCCCATTGGCCAAGGTTCGCGCTGCGATTGGCTAGCGGGACCGACGCTTGATGAAATCAACTCATCACACCTACGGTAACTGTGCGCTCACTTCGCACTAGGTGTGATTTTTATTTGGAGATCTGCTGATGTGACGACTTCCCACTCTGTGCTTCATCACGGCCTCCGGTCCTAGGTTTTACATACACCGAGTTTGAAGTCGGTGGGTCCCATATTAGGGTCGATTCATACTCCACTTTTAGAGTCAAATTTATTTCGGTTCGGCTCTCTCTAAACTATGATATGGCGTCATTCGGAGCCGAATGAATGACGTTACCCAACCCCCAGATCCTCTGAATGACGGCATATCATAGTTTAGACAGAGCCGAACCGAAATAAGTAGTATGAATGGAGTATGAATCGACCCTTATGAGCTTATCGGTTGGATTGGCGCTTCCGGACAACAAGATCACCAGTTGAATCAGTGGCTCTGGAAAACCACCTATCCGAACCGCTCGACACCGGCAGTGCCAAGTTTGAAGTCGGTTGTTCGGACCGACGGGTGTCAAGATACATGAACTACAGACGAGCGAAGGCATGCACGCACACATGTTTGTGTAATTTATAGTTAGATTATTACTATCATTATTAGGCTATTATACATGTTTTATAATAATAATAATAGGCTGAATAATGTTGTTATAAATTGGTAATAGCCAAATAGTAGTAGAAGTATTCGTTTCCGACGGGTGTCAAGATACATGAACTACAGACGAGCGCAGGCATGCACACACACACACACACACACACACACACACACACACACACACACACACACACACACACACATATTGTGTAATTTATAGTTAGATTATTACTATCATTATTAGGCTATTATACATGTTTTATAATAATAATAGGCCTAATAATGTTGTTATAAATTGGTAATAGCCTAGTAGTAGTAGAAGTATTTTTGTTTGTTTGTTTGTTTTATTTATTTCTACGCTGAGGGTGGGGTGTGTCCACTGATGGGTGTGGTTTCGAGGGCAGCGCCGCCAATTTACTGTAGAATTATGTGTGGGACACATCCGGTTAACAGCAGACATACAAGCTCACGTCACGTCGCAGATGCAACCGCTGTGAGCTTGTAGAGCTTGTAGCCGACGCCGGAAATGACGCACACGTTCTGCACACTGCACGATGGGACGTTGGAAACTTGTGGATAGGCTATGGAGATTTCTGTCCCTTTTATGCCTACCATATATATGGAGTTCTGTGTCAGTCATGCCCATATATGGAGTCTAGGCCATATGACGGATTTGCGTTTTTTTATGAGCTCCAACATCTGGCTTTGTCTGTCGAGGGCTTAAAGTAAACTGAACCGTAGCCTACATCTGGCCTACATTTTGGCACACACGGCTCTACGTTTGTTGTACGCCCACACTGGGTCCCATTGGCCAAGGTTCGCGCTGCGATTGGCTAGCGGGACCGACGCTTGATGAAATCAACTCATCACACCTACGGTAACTGTGCGCTCACTTCGCACTAGGTGTGATTTTTATTTGGAGATCTGCTGATGTGACGACTTCCCACTCTGTGCTTCATCACGGCCTCCGGTCCTAGGTTTTACATACACCGAGTTTGAAGTCGGTGGGTCCCATATTAGGGTCGATTCATACTCCACTTTTAGAGTCAAATTTATTTCGGTTCGGCTCTCTCTAAACTATGATATGGCGTCATTCGGAGCCGAATGAATGACGTTACCCAACCCCCAGATCCTCTGAATGACGGCATATCATAGTTTAGACAGAGCCGAACCGAAATAAGTAGTATGAATGGAGTATGAATCGACCCTTATGAGCTTATCGGTTGGATTGGCGCTTCCGGACAACAAGATCACCAGTTGAATCAGTGGCTCTGGAAAACCACCTATCCGAACCGCTCGACACCGGCAGTGCCAAGTTTGAAGTCGGTTGTTCGGACCGACGGGTGTCAAGATACATGAACTACAGACGAGCGAAGGCATGCACGCACACATGTTTGTGTAATTTATAGTTAGATTATTACTATCATTATTAGGCTATTATACATGTTTTATAATAATAATAATAGGCTGAATAATGTTGTTATAAATTGGTAATAGCCAAATAGTAGTAGAAGTATTCGTTTCCGACGGGTGTCAAGATACATGAACTACAGACGAGCGCAGGCATGCACACACACACACACACACACACACACACACACACACACACACACACACACACACACACACACACACACACATATTGTGTAATTTATAGTTAGATTATTACTATCATTATTAGGCTATTATACATGTTTTATAATAATAATAGGCCTAATAATGTTGTTATAAATTGGTAATAGCCTAGTAGTAGTAGAAGTATTTTTGTTTGTTTGTTTGTTTTATTTATTTCTACACTGAGGGTGGGGTGTGTCCACTGATGGGTGTGGTTTCGAGGGCAGCGCCGCCATTTTGTCGCCGTGACGTCACGGAGAGAAGCCGGAAGCTGGAGGACCACAACATTTTCTCTCCTCCGCCCGCGAGCCTCCTGTCTCTGTCTTCTCTCTCTCTCTCTGTCTCTCTCTCCTTCTCCTCCTCTTTCTCTTCTCCTCTCTTTTCCTCTTCTCTCCCTCCTCCTCCTCTCCTCCCCTCATTCGGAAATGGACGGGTGAGTGTTTTGCATATTGTTTCATTTTTGTTCTTTTCAGCCTTTCTTGTGTTTTTCTTCTCTTCCTTCTCCCCGTCGAAAAAACGAGGGGCGCGTGCGCTTCGTCAAATGAGAAGGGAGGAAAAAAGACAACACACTTGAATAAAATGGAACGTCGTTAAGAAAACATATTCTCGTCATAAACAGCCTCCTCGTTTGGCGCAGATATTGTTGGTTTTATTTTATTTTCCGGGTTTTTTTGTTTCGTTTTTTGTTTGTTTTTATTATTATTATTTTTATTTCCGCGTTCGGAGGAAACAAAAAAAAAAGTTGTCACGAGGAAGAGCGGGGAGGGGACGCTCGAGCAGGAAATAAAAAGGAAATAAAATAAATCGAATAAATGCCGAAAAATTGACGCGTCGTTCCTTGCCGTTTCGGTTCGAACGTTTTGAGCGAAAACGGCCTTAAAAATACGGCGACGTCTCGAGCGGCTCGTTCGTGGTTGTTATAGAAACAGACGGAACGAGAATGCGCGCGGCCATTTTCCAAAACACCAGCCGCGCGCGAGAGAGGGGCGTTCCTTCCGACAATAAACGTCGCGTTATTAATAATTGTATTAAATCATATTCCCTGTTTGTACGGTGGGGCCTTTTACATATTTAAACAGTCAGCAACATTTAGTGTTCTCGCGAAACCATTGTGGTTGTGGGCTGTTGGGGAAGAGTTGCCTTGTTTACACTGTTTGTTGTGGACGAGAGGGGGCGTGACCATTGTTGTGGATGGAGCTGATGGTCGAATTACTGCGAATATTGTTTTGCATTGTCCGGTGTTTGTGTGAATTCAAGGCTCACCATGCGTATTATCGTAATAGTAGCAGCTACAGTAATAACAACAGTAGCCTAATTATGGTAAAGTAGCAGTCACAATAACAGTGTAGCAAAAGTAGTAAAAGCTAGTTTAATGGGAGTATAGTAATAGTATTACAAGCAGTGCTGTTACTGTCACTCCTAAATAGTATTTTTAGCTTTCAAGCATGGTATTTACTTGGCTGTAATGTTGCTACTATTACTAGGCCTACTACTGCTGTAACGACTACTATTATAACAACTATTATAATAGTCGTAACAATAACCGTTGTTAGTTACAGTAATAGTAGGCTATAATGCTACTCTGATGTTTTACCTCACAGGAAAATGTATAATTAAAAACAAAACTGAACCACAAAGACTAATGACATTTACCGGTAATTTGGGTGTTTAGACACCTGGATGTATGCATAGTCGACATAGCGAACACAGTAGAATGTAAACATAGTAGAAAGAGTATCCACGATCGAAAGAATAACATTGACAATGAAGCATTATCAAAACAGTGGATAAGCAATATGATTATCTGACAGTGTAAGTAGCAGTCAACACTATGAGCATTGTCTCACTGATAATCTGAATAGGCCTACTGAATATCAGGCTATAATACATTATTAATGCTGTGTCATTGTAATATGAAAACTATAAGAATATAGGCTAAATAATGCCTAATCAATGAGCACAGTGCCAGTGGTAATAAAATACAATACAATAGTGTGTGTGTGTATATATATATATATATATATATATATATATAGTTGGGTAATCACGTGCATGTTGCGGTTTATGGCAGGGTGTTTAGAAACCTGACAGCTCTGAGTAATAAGCTTTTGCAGAACCTCACAGAGGTACTACTGCTACTTCTGCTGATTATGTAACAACTACCGCTGATACTGGAACAGCTATTATAACTCATACTGTAACAATTAGTACTATCACTGATACTAACTATACTTTAACAACTACTATTAGTAATAGGGTAACTATTACTACTATTACTGATATTTAACAACTACTAAATAAGCCTACTTAACTATAACCACTATTACTAATGCTGTTACTATACTGCAGGGGTGTCCAAAGTCCGGCCCGGGGGCCAAATGCGGCACATTTTATGTGGCCCTTGGCTTCATCCCTAAATTATATTATAAACGGCCCACCAGCACCGTCAAACAAGAATATTTTCCCAGAGTATAATTTGTCAGGATTGTTCCCTGTTGTCTCATTGTGAAGAGGTTGGAAAAAAAGGCAATTTTATTGTATTGTTTTACCTTGCATGTCTGGTTACATTTGGTAATGTGAAATAAGGCTGAGTTATTCGTGTTTTGTTCAGAGCAGACACCTGACAAAAGACCATTTATATTGAATATTGATGATGATAGTTAAATAAAATCCTTTAAAATCGATACATTTATGTGACTTTGTTATGGTCCGACCGAAAGTACATTATTTGAGGAGATAGTCGGCCCTTGGGTGTTTTAAAATGTTCTAATGTGGCCCCCTTTGAAAAAAGTTTGGACACCCCTGCTATACTGTAACTATTACTAATACTGTTACTACTACTGGCAGTAGCGTACAACCTTTAGTGATACTGTAACTACTATTACTACTGCTACTACTACTACCACCACCACCACCAATATTGCTACTTACTATCACTGATCCTGTAACAACTAACCCACTACTGATATTGTAACTATTATTACCACAGATAGCACTACTATTATTGATACTAATACTACTACTGACCCACCTCGCGGCCCGTATATGTGTATTTGTATGTGTGTGTTTGTATGTGAGCTGTGTCGGCCATGTTGGATCTGGTGTCTCGTTTCTCAGTGAAAACATAGGTTTGAAGTTGAATTGAGGTCCAATTTCAAGTCTTGCGTTTCTCCCCCGTTTTACCGACCGCACCAGCGGTACAAGCATGTACGCATACACACAGTGGCATAGTTAATACTGTAGTTCTTCTACAGCCTTGCTTGAGGGCAACTGGACCCCTAGTCCTCCCAGGGGGAGAATTAACTGACAATCATGTCCATCCACGAGGCTTATAATCTGTCCTGAAGTGTCTTATTACAAGGGGTAGGAACCTATTTGAATTATATATTAGAGGTATTCTCTCTCTCCCTCTCTCTCCCTCTCTTTCCTCTCCTATCCTCTCATCTGTGTGTCTCTCTTTTTCTCTCTCCTTTCTTATCCTTCTCTCTCTCTTGATGACGACGGTTTGTTTAAAATATCAATTTGTTTGCGGGGGGAGTCACTTGCAGGTAGGATGGAGAGAGAGAGTGAGGGCACGTGGTTATACGGGGCACACGCGACACGCGCACAGGGAACTTGTTTCTGTGTTGTGTGGTTGCAGGGTGGAACTGGGCCTTCTCTAATATTCATGCCATGATTGCTTGGACATACACGTTTCTGCTACTGCTGCCACTGATTATTAATGCATTACTACTAGTATAGTAGTATTACTAGTACCACTAGTACTAGTAGCAGGGTTCCCACGGTCATGAAATTCCTTGGAAATATTTTGAAATTAGAAAAATATTTTTCCACTACTGGAAAAGTTTTGGAATTGATCAAGGGTCCTGGAAGGTCCTGGAAAAATAGCCATGCATTGTCTTTGGTTATTGATTTTGTTAATACCATACAAATTAAACATTGGCCAAATTGTCAAATATTAGAGGCAGAAATTGTGAAAATAGCAGATCTACATGCTCACAACGCCTCGCAATGCTCTTCAAGTGATGAATGTCTTTAAGTTCTTATTCTTTTTTCTACTGACAGTGTTGAAGGCATCTGATCTATGATCTAATCTCTGCTTTGATATCTTTCACTGGTGTACCCTGGACCGTTAATGCCAATGCTTGTTGGTGATCTCATGGATATTTTGTCTCACTTGAAACTAGGGCTGCCGATTATCTATTTATTGCAATTATTCTTTACACACGCACACGCACGCACACACACACACACACACACACACACACACACACACACACACACACACACGCACACACACACACACACACACACACACACACACAGCACACACATAATAATCTAGTAAGACGCCTCAGGGTGACATCCGACCTCACCCTAAAGGGCAAGGTCGCGCCAATTCTTGGCCATCTGGCCAGTGGTGTATATTGGACCAGTTACCCATATATGGAGACCCCTGGTACCCATATATGGAGATCCATGTACTGTATATGGAGATATGCTGTGAGAGCCCAAACATGCTTACTCAGTTATTCGTTATGTGAAAGTCTTATGACGTCTATGACATCTGACATCATACCCTTTTATGCCCATACATGGAGATCCCTGTCTGTAGAACCAGCCACACAGATATGGGCTGTCTTGGCCATATAAGCATTCCCATATGAAGTCCTGTTAGATATGGGCTTAATATTGATGACATCAGGGAACTCCATATATGGGCATAAAAGGGATTCTGTTAGTGTGACATCACAGTGAAGCCAGAGTGTGATGTCAGCATGGCAAACCCATTCTGTTCAGAGTGGTTCCCCTGACATCACAGTGACATCAGAGCATGATGTCAGAGCGACAAACCCATAGAACCACAGTGTCAGGTCGGTGTGACAGACAGACAGAGACTAGCTTTGACCGTTCACATACTAATCTGCGACCTACGGTCACAATCAATCTTTTTGCCTGACTGAAAACACCACACGCTCGCCTAAAAACGACAAGTTGAAAATATATCAGACCACAATAGATGTTTCCAAAAACATCCTATTAGCTCCCATAGAAGGAATTAAAAACATACACTGTGCGTAGGAGAAAATTGTTGCGCAAATAAATAGCGAAAAGTTAAATAGCCAATCTACAAGCTGACAACGCATTGATTGCATCACAATGCCATTTTTTAAATAACCTCTTGCCCTGTTGAAATTTCTAATTTATTGCATATCACTTGCTCTCCATTTTATTATTATTTGTATCGTGTCCCTGCTTCGATTCAGTCTCTTCTTAAGAACCCAGTCTTGACCCAACCATTATGAACAATTACTGTAGGCCGATTATTTTTAATTTGTAAAAAATAAATCTGGAATAATCTATGAATTCAAGTCTGCATGGGATGAGTAATCGACAGACAAAAAGTGAACGGCCCCTTTAATGCATGGATGCTGACTTGTTTTGTTAGACTTGAGTGCAGCACTTGATGATCATAATGTTATTATCAGTAGAATACAGAAGTGGGTCGGCATATCTGGGACTGCTTTGCAGTCGTTTACATCAGAGGTCCCTATCCTGTTAAGCGCCAAGGACCGCCAAGGACCTAAAAGTCGTTGAAAATCTGTGCAAATCTTTGAATATATGTATTTTTAAAGCGAACATTTGTAAGTAAAATTTTGCTTCTGGGGGTCCCTGGAACGAAATATTGGGGGGTCCGTGGCCAAATACATAACATTTGGGAGTCCTTGACATGAAAAAGTTTCAGCACCACTGATATAGAAACAGGTTTTTCATTTAGGAGACATTTATAGAATCGGGTAAATATATTCAAATTGTCATGTTTTTTCTTTTCTTCAAAAATAGCAGATCTACAAGCTCGCCTGTGAGCTTGTATATCTGCTATTTTTTAATAGTTAAAGCATAAAATAATCGTTAAAGTGGTTAAAATAGTTATACAATTGCGTTCCAGGCCTAAATGGGTCAATTATGAACCCACAATATATATTTTAGAATTGTACTCTCTTTATAAAGGTATTAGGGAGGTTGTCCAGGATAACAGGGCAAACCGTGTTACCTGAAAATGTCCTCATGTGTCTTCTCTATTGATTCATCAGGCCATGCATGTGAGAATTCGTTTTCTCATGGATTCATACAACCCATTTAGGCCTAGGATTATTGATTGCTTTAGCTATTGAAAAATAGCAGATATACAAGCTCACAGCGCGGCACCGAGTAGATCTGCTATTTTTGAAAAATCGTGAAAATTAAAATTTTGACCCGATTCTATAAGTGTCTTTTTGAGTCCTTCTGAGGTTTTTTGAAAAACCTATGTTTCTATGTCAGCAATCTGGCCAGCCATCGTCAAAGAAAAGGTCCTTTTCACTTAAATGGAGCTCAGTTGGTCTGTTCTTGAGAGACTACTATGTCAGTGGTTCTCAAACCTTTTCATGTGAAAGACTCCTGTAAAAAATATTCATATCTCAAAATGGACCACCCAGAAGCAAAATTTGAAAAACGTTCGCTTTGAAAATACATATAGTCAAAGATTTGCACACATTTTCACGACTTTTTCAAAAATAGCAGATCTACAAGCTCACAGCGCGGCACCCGGTGCCGCGCTTTGAGCTTGCAGATCTGCTATTTTTCAACAGTTAAAGCAGTCAATAATTCTAACCATCAGTAATTCACGTCCCCCATTCACCTGAACAATGCATAAGCACTACTGCACTACTGGCCATGCTGTTGTTTTTGAATGGTTCAGCAATGATGAAAATGCATTCCATTCCGTGTGATAATTGCAGTTTTCAGTATGCTAAACACATCATGGTTTGATGATCTGAAATGTTCTGCTCAGTGCTAGCTTAGTACTGCTTTTGAAGGCTCAGCCATTTCTCTGCAGCTCACGATTAACTTAAATGCCACAAGAGGGAGCACTTCACATTTGCAACTGGAATGGCAACACAAAAGACCACTAATGCCAAGTTGCTTAGGCTTATTTAAAATTTGCTTAAATAAAATTAAATACATTTTAAAATCACCTGCTGCACCTCGGCTTTGACACAATGATTCAACAATACTTTACAAAGAAACAAACAAAAAAACAGCTGTACCACACGTGTGGGGTGAGCATTTACAGGATCCGATTATATATTACATCAATATTATTTCCTTTTGCAATATTAATTATCTTGCATGTTCATATCTAGATATGACAGTATGGTGACAATAATCATTACGCCTTAGTCCCCCTTATATATGTTCCTTCCTTTGGCAACACCGTAACATCTCCTTCCATTGTCATGCAGACATTACACAATCACATCTTACGAATCGATAAACATAATTGGTCCTTTTTTCTAACAATGTCAGGCCTGTTGCCAAAGACTTTGGTGTCTTATTTGATCCCAGCTTAACCCATTAAAACCGGGAAAGCAGCTGTCATTTTAGATTTGATCCATAAAGCATGATATTATACTATACTATTCAAACTGAGTAGATATAGGGGGCACGGTGGCACAGTCGGTAGTGCTGTCACCTCACAGCTAGACAGCCCAGTGTTCGCTTCCCACTGGGGACGCTGAGGGAGTCTTCACTCCCTACGTCATCAGTGCCCATATCCTGCTAGGTGGGTTTGGCGAAAGGGCCTTTCTATGTGGAGTTGCATGTTCTACCCGTGGAACTAGTTGGAATAAAGCGTTCCCTCCACGTGCTACTGTACGTCCTACAGGGGAAACTCCCCCTGTCAGGTGATAAGAAGCGGCGAAGAAAGCATGAGCTCAGTTCGGGGCTCTCCCCAGATTGGCAGAGTAAGAGTAGCGCCCATGATTACAGCTTAGGCAATTGGCACTGGGTGAAAAATGGGTAAAACATTTAAGAAAACAAAAATAGCAGACATACAAGCGAATAGCACGCCACTTTGTGCTGCTCTACAAGCTTGTAGATCTGCGATTTTTGAAAAACGTAACATTTGCATATACTGTATATGTATATGTGGTGGAGAGAGTCACAGCCCCAGCCTGAAGCCACAAAACTCTAATATCTCCCTCAGACCAAAGAGATGGTTTTTGGTCTAGTGGTTAAGATATTGGACTTTCATGCGGGAGACCCCGGGTTCAAAGCCCAAAATTCTTAACTCAAATCTTTGCTTTTAGGGGTCCCTGCATGAAACTGGCCAAATACATATCATTTTGGGGGTCCTTGACCTGAAAATGTTTTGAGCACCACTGATATAGCAACATAAGTCTTTCAGAAACTCTTAGGATTTGGAAGGCATTTGTAGAATCACCCTCTGGTCTTGGGTTAAACCTTGAGAGCTATGTTAACAAACCCGTTCAGACATGTTTTCATCATGTCAGACTCAGGAGGAGTAGGCCTTTCACAATTGTTACATAATCGCCTGATCACAATTAGTTGAGATAATCGGAATTATTTTATCGTTTCCGTATTGAAAAGTGTTCATAGAATTTTTAAAATAGGCTAATGGAAATAGCATCTCTACATACTGCTCACAACAATGCGTCACAATCTGCGAAGTGTTGTAAGCTTGTAGAGCAGCCATTTCCACTGTTTTTAAAACATTTCGAAAATGTGATCGCAATATTTTACGTTCTGTGTTCTCGTCCAATTATCGTTTCACTATGACACCGTGAAAATAAGAGAAACTATTTTAATGTATCTTCCTCTCTGTCTCTCTCTGTCTCTCTCTCCAGGAATCTTAGCTGCCTGTCTGTCTGCTTTTCTCTACCATGAACACCACTAACCCATTGACAGGTAAGCTGTATATCTGTCTGTCTACCTATTTAGTTATTCATGTATTGCATCTGTGGTTCTCATTGTCAAGGACTCTCAAATCAATCACTTTGAGAACCGCACTGCATTAGGGGTGTGAAGTGTGTTAGTTTAGTAAATTGGTGTACTGTTACCAGTACACCAATTTAACCAGTGTAGTTGTGGAATTTGCAATTGTTGGTCTTCTGGGCGCAGCATCGCATTTAACTATGTTTATGGCATACTCCAGGTTTTAAGCCGGACCGTCCGGTTTTTGACCTGCCTATCCTCCTTCCAGCTCAACCTCTGGCCGAACGCATAATAATGGTCCGTTTTTTGTGAGAGTGATTACTGTGTATGTGTCATTTACATGTCTCGGGAAAATTCCCGTTTCATTGTCATAGAATGTAGCTCTGCGCGGTCAAGCATTCTACTGGCATATACCGGTATCTGCATATCACGGTCATTCACGTTTCATTGGTTTAACAGCTGGCAGCCAACATATTAGGGAATTTACGGAGCCTGTTTCTACTACCGCGACGTGAGGCGGGACTACGGCTGCAATGACGCAAACGCCGTTGCGGTCCAAATCGTTAAGCAAACAGCCGTCGGCGACAGGGTCCCACCCCTTTTACTGAACTCTTTGGTTCCAATGGTGACGCGTCTGTGCAGCAGACGTTTTAGGCGCGACTGCTACGGCGGCATGTTTATCTATTGAGTGCTGATCATTTCCGGTTACCATTGTCATCTCGCATGGCTGCGTGAACCTTGTGTTTCGTTTTGTCATTGGCTCGCTCAACAGTCACTCACACTGAGAACGCTCCTCCCAGCTTGATTCTGAGTGGAGTGAGAAAATACTGGCTAGGATGGAACCGACGCCAAGTACAGTAGTTGTAACACAGGTAATCTGCGGTAGATCGTAGATATGCCCAAAGATGCCAAAACAGAAAACCTCATTTAGCGTAAATGATTGAAGGAAATGTGCCACGATGGAACGGCATGATTTGACTGACCGAATCACTCAATCTGAATGAGAACTGTCTGCAGATAGGCCTGCCCTCTCATTTTCCCCCATCCTGTTGGATCCCCAATTGACAGCAGCAGAGCTATCCAGTATCCTATGTCCATGAGTTGTCCCCTTCTCTTCCACTCTCTCTCTGTTTTATTATTTCAGATATGCCAGTTCATACCAGAGTGTGGATTAGATTTACTGTACTTTGGGACAATTTAACTCTGGAATAATTACTTTCAACAACAAGCCAAGAAATAGCTGATCTACAAGCTATTGATTGATTGATTGAATACTGTATTATAAGTTTGCCTATACTAGCAGGACAGGACGGTTCATATACAAGGTCTAATAAAAGGATTTAGACCACAAGAAAGTGCAATGGCTTGAAACTAGAAATACTGTTCCTTGAAACAGTGTGGGGTTGCATGGAACACCATGTATGGAAATAAAGACCCTACCCTTTGGCTGCTCCTCATTGGCTAAGGGCCCTGCCTGCCTTTACGTGTCGGTAATTCTTTTGAGGAGAATATCCTTGGTCTATAAAGATTTGGTATAACATACTGATATAACATACTGGTCTCGAGCCCACATGTTGTTGTTAATTATATCAGGTCGCACTTGTTACTCGTCATTGGCTAAGCCTTTGTACTGTCGGTAATTTCTTTGAGGAGAATAAACTTGACCTATAAAGATTTGGTATGGTAAGTACTGGTCTCGCCTTTCAGTGAGCCCACAATTAGATATATAAATATTCATATTTTACAAAGGGAGGGCTGCGGCTAAATACATATTATTTTGAGGGTCCCTCACATGAAACATTTTGATACCACTGGTGTAAACACATTCGAATCTGTGTTGTTACCCATAGCGAGCCTGGGAAAGTGTCCTCCTTTCTGAAGTCCAG
Source organism: Nannobrachium achirus (assembly GCF_963921795.1). Lineage (NCBI taxonomy): Eukaryota > Metazoa > Chordata > Actinopteri > Myctophiformes > Myctophidae > Nannobrachium > Nannobrachium achirus. Next base: position 53,571,488 of record NC_137822.1, on the reverse strand, counting down.
GCTAACCGCTATAGCCACTAATGCTTCTGGAGCTATAAAAAAATGTATTTTGAAAGCGGAAATCTCTCAGTTTTTACTACTACAGTGAAATCATGTACAATGGCGATGTACAATGGCGATAAAATAGCAGGCCTATAAAAAATAAAGCAGATCTGCAAGCACCCAACAGATCTAAAAACTTAGCTGGCCATCATGATTTGATTCAATTGCGATTCACCAGTTAACAATTCCATTCAACTTTGCATCGCGATGCATTTAAATGTTCTCTACATTTCTATATTACTGCTACTGGGGGAGGCATTGTTTCTATATTACTGCTAATGGCTACTTTTCATCAGTTAATACAAAGATTCTGATAAATATTATGCACACGTGGTGTGGCGTATAATCCCTCCTGCAAACATAACATTAACCCATTTAGACTTGAGGCCGATTCTGAAAATGCCTTCTAAAACCTAACATGAGGTTTCTGAAAACCTTCAATTTCTTATTCCAAAAATGTAAAATTAATTATGTTGCTACAGTATATGTATAGCAAATACTGATGTGACACAGACGTAGCACCCGGCCTTAACACATCGGGTGCCCGGATGTATGACGTGTGTGTGTTTGCTGGTGCCCATGGCAACGCGTCCTTTTACCTACCGGCGAGAGTATTGGCGAGAAAAGTAATCCGAGTAAATGTAATCGGAGTATGTCCTGTTTATTTCGCGAAAATCTTCTCTTTCAGTCAGGACCGTTTTTTATCAATTCTGAGCCACATTGTTTGTGTGACGGCCGGTAGAAGAGGCTGCCGTTTTGAGAAAAAAATGAAAAAAGGAAGAGAATCCGTAGAAAAAAGCACTTTTGTGCAGCCACTAGACAGGAAGTCAACGAGGCCGACGGCGCGTCCGGGTGACGTAATTGCGCGCTGCATGTTGGGAAATGGAGTTTGTTTCATCACCGCGGTAGCCAAGTGCAGTAGCACAGTACAGTATAGTTTACTGTACAACGCGTCAAACGCGTCGTTGGGCCTCCAGCGACATCAAAGAGGTTGGCGTGTAGACACCACGTGGGCACCCGATGTGTTAAAGGTAAAACAATGTATAGGTAGCACCAGGATTTAAATGGGTTAAATTAAATTGTAAACCTAAGTAATTGAATGGTATAGGCCTAGCCTACCTACTGTGAAAATGTTCAGTCCTCTACAACACGTAAATCCTTCTGAAGTGCATTATAACTTTAAAAGCCTGTATTATACAAAAATAAGGTTTTTACATTGCAGCTGGAGTTCAACCATTTCTCTCTCAGGCTGATACTGAAAATATAATGTAATATAATGCATGGTTTTATTACTTGCAGTCTTGATCACTGTAATGCTCTCATGTCTGGTGTCCAAAAAAGGCAGTTTGTCAGTTACAACTCTAGCAGAATGCAGCTGCATGTGTGCTGACGAAGACCAGACATAAATAGTGCACACATTTGATTATACCCATTTTAAAGTCCTTGCATGGGTTGCCTGTTTTAGAATCAATTTGCGAAAATATGCCATTGGCATTTAGTGATTTATTGGTTATTATATCACTAAATGGCAATGCACTTGCCCAGGGGTCTTTGACATGGGGTTCCGGGACCCCTAGGGGGTCCCCAGAGTTACTACAGGGGGTCCTCCAAATCTTTGAGTGAAAACGTTTTTTTTATATTAACCACTTGAACCCTAGCGTCCATATTCTGAGAACTTTAGCCAAAAATAGAAGATCTACAAGCTCACAACGCCTCGCGCTGCGAGGCTTTGTGGGCTTGTAGATCAGCTATTTTTTGGCAAAGAGCTTTGGTGTAGAGGGGAAAAAGAGCAGACTAAGTACAGAGTGAAAGGTAAGGTTTATTAAGTATTGACAGTTCAAGTGGTTAAATATCTGAAAACACAAATTGACATGAATCCAAAATACACTGATGATTGTGCTGTCAAACAATGAAACTATATGGAACAGGTTGTGGGGGTCCCTGCTTCATCTCTCTCTCTCTCAACTAAGGGGTCCTTGGCCTGAAAACGTTGACGACCCCTGCTTATCCTAAATGCGTTTTATTAGTACACAATATTTCCCATCCTGTGTGATCTTCCAATGCACTAATATGGATACATGTATGTTTTGTACTGACAACAATCTCTCTCTCTCTCTCCCCCCCCCCTCTGTCAGCGAATGGCAGTGACAGACTCTTCAAAAGTGAGCGCGCTCAGTCGGTCCCGTCCAGAGTGCTGCACCTCCGTCGCGTCTCCGCCGTCGTCTCTGAGAACGAAGTGATCTCTCTCGGGCTTCCCTTTGGAAAGGTCACCAACCTGTTGATGCTAAGAGCCAAAAACCAGGTACTGCTGCAGAGTAACCTCGCGTCACCTCACCAGACTTTCCACCTTGGAGGAAAGCCTGGTACTCGCTCTATAACTAGCCGTGTGATCCGCTTTAGAAAAAGAAAAAAAGAGGGAGGGTGGTTGGCTGGTTCCGGCTGCCTAATGCAGGGGTTCCCAAACTTTTTTGTCTCAGGGCACCCCATCATTTTTTTTTTTTTTTTAATCCGAGGCACCCCTACATTATAATTTTCACTCCCCGCACCTTATATTTATAGCATATCGTCGTTGTCAGGTGGAAACCTTGTATGTCCAAAACCGTTCTTTTTGTATTTATCATCTATAAAATTTACTAAACTAGTGAAAACAGCAGATCTACAAGCACGATCTACAAGTGCTTGTAGATCGGCTGTTTTCACTAGTTTTGTGCGACAGTCTTGTATGATGAAGCAGGGCTTTGCTTTACCAAAAGACGTACACATTTGAAACTTGGAGATACGAGGTTTCTGCCCGACAGTGACGATATTTTAGTGATTATGTTGCGAGGAAAACGTTGAGATAATAGCCATTTTGGTTAGAACTGACTGAAAATAACTTTGTGCTTCAAATTTAAAATGATACTAAATATTTTTTCAAGTGTCCAAATAAATTCCAAATATTATCAAATGATCTTGCACCCCTGGACTGCCGTCACGGCACCCCAGGGTGCCCCGTCACCCACTTTGAAAACCCCTGGCCTACTACAACAAACTTCAACGTGACATAACGTTATTTTCGTAACAATGCAAATCAAGTTGTTTATTCTCGCTAGTCGCGCTACGAATTAGGATACAAGATGAACATACCAAGCGATTATTATACCAAAAGAAACTAAATGATTATACAAATTTTAACCATTTTGGAGGTGCAAGGCACCAGTGGTTACGGTTTGGTGTTTCCGGCAGCCTGATGACTACGACATGACGATAAGTTGTTTCCGCTCCTGACCGGATCAGACACCGGAATGGGATTTATTGATCCCAGGCTGGCTGCGGGCTAGTTCTAATTCTGGTAGTAGTAGTACTACTATTACTACTGCTGTAGCTAACTAATTAAGACCTGAGACCACGTCTACACGTGTCTTCTAGGGCAATAACGACTTGTGATTTTTGCAAGTCGACTCGACTCAGTAAAAAGTTGAGTCGAAGTCGACTTTATCGTTTGATGACGTCATCACATCACACACAACCCCCCAATTATGTTGGGGGGTCCCCAGATGATTAACTTAATGTGAAACATTGTTTTCTCACTCAACTGTAAACAAACCAACAAAAAGTTTAAGTGTATAGAGGGTATCTTCACATTTCTAAAGTACCAATTTAAGGACTTTTTAATACCTCTAAAATGACAAATTAAACATTGTCCAAATTGTCAAATATATAGAAGCAGACAGTGTGAAAAACATTGTGATTTAATGTTTTCACAATAGAAAGTATATATATATTTTTTTTTTACAACTTCGACTTTCGACTTTCTCTGGTGGGAGTCGACTTGTGTAATGAAGACGACTGAGTCGACTTTTTCGTTAATGCCCTAATGTCTTCTAATTCCTAACAGCTTCCAGAAAATGTATGGTGCGGTATGTCAGTGGTTCTAAAAAGAATGTCAAAATATTTTGATCCAGGGATCCCCCAGAAGCAAAAAAATGAGATAAAAATGTTCACTTACAAATATTTATATGAAAGATTTGCACACATTTTCAATATTTCTTCAAAAAGAGCAGATCTACATTCATGACGTGCTATGACCTTGTATATCTGCTATTTTTGAATAGCCAAAGTATAAACATTCTCATATCGTCGTTGTCGGGTGGAAACCTTGTACGTCCAAAACCGTTCGTTTTGCATTTATCATTTTTAAAATGATAAACTAGTGAAAACAGCTGATCTACAAGCACACAACGCCTCGTGTGCTTGTAGATCGGCTGTTTTCACTACTTTTGTGAGACGGCCTTGTATGATGAAGCAGGGCTTTACTTTGCGAAAGAACATGAAACTTGGAGATACGAGGTTTCCACCCGACAACAACGATATGCTTTCTTGGTTATAATGTGTTACTGAGGTACTACTGAAGGTAATACAACTAATACTGCTCTAAAGGGCGAGGTCGCGCCAAGTCTTGGCCATCTGGCAAGTGATGTACTGTATATCGGACCATATGAATATTGAAGACATCAGGGATCTCCATATATGGGCATAAAAGGGATTTGGTTCCCCTGGCATCACAGGGATCTCCATAGATGGGCATAAAAGGGATTTGGTTTTCCTGACATCACAGTGATGTCAGAGCGTGAGAGTCAATCAACAAAAAAGACAAGCGTTACCCATACAGACACGGACAGGATGTGACGGTTCTGATACTAAACTGCGACCTACGGTCGCCATAAATGCTAGTACTATTACTCCTTTAGCTAACTATCAAGCGCTACTGCTGGTTCTACTACTACTGTTACTGCTATAGTAGTCTTACTTCCTGGACTAGCAATGTAATCAAATCTGTTATTTGCATCCTATTTACAATTTGTTTCCCCTTTAATTTTCAATGCTTTTACCTGTGTGTGTGTGTGTGTGTGTGTGTGTGTGTGTGTGCGCGCGTGTGCGTGCGTGCGTGTGTGTGTGTGTGTTTTGTCTCCAGGCATTTCTGGAAATGGCTTCCGAGGAGGCGGCGGTCGCCATGGTGAACTACTATGCCGCAGCCCCCGCCCACCTGCGCAATCAGCCAATCTACATCCAGTTCTCCAACCACCGACAGCTCAAGACTGACAACCTGCCCAATCAGGCTGTAAGTTTGATGTAATAAAAAAAGCAAACATGACACATTCATTTTGTAAAAGACTTGTATACTAAAAGTGTGCTCCTCTGAGCACAGGTCTCTGCCAGGCCGGGTTGCCTTCCCAGGGCCCGCAAACCATGGAAGGCAGTCATAGCCAACTATCTGACTCATTTTGATCACATGACCCCCCAGATAATTGCGTACCGAGTTTTGGACAGAATCTGTAGGTGTAGTAGCAAAAAGTGTGTTTTGAAGAAAAACGATGGCAGAAAATGTAATCTGGCACAAACAGGGCCTATAAATTGCGTGGAATGTGACAAATGACATGACAGAGCAGTTCCCCCTGTTGTTATCAGAGGTGGATGTTCTGATTGGATGTTATAGGTCAGGGTTCCCCAATAGGCGGCCCGCGGGCTATTTGCGGCCCGTGGGGGGCTACTGTCTGGCCCCCACCAACCCCAGTAATAATGGTGGTATAAGAGCAGCAACAACACTAGTATATCGTTGTTGTCGAGTGGAAACCTTGTATCTCCAAATGTGTATGTTCTTTCGCAAAGTAAAGCCCTGCTTCATCATACAAGGCCGTCGCACAAAGGTAGTGAAAACAGCAGATCTACAAGCACACAACGCCTGGCGATGCGAGGCGTTGTGTGCTTGTAGATCGGCTGTTTTTACTAGTTTAAATCGTTTTTAAAATGATAAATGCAAAACAAACGGTTTTGGACATACAAGATTTTCCTCCGACAACAACGATATCTGAACTGTCGCTGGAGTAGCGGGAACGCCACCGTCACCCCTGCAATGTTGTGGCCCTCGGCTTGGTACCCGAGACATAATTCGGCCCTTGGGGAAAACTAATTGTGGAACCCTGTTATAGGGTTAGGGTTGGCACACTCTGACTCCACTCTGCTCAAGAGCTCCTGTGCTTGTTCCGCGTGTTTGGAGAGCAGGCTGATGTCATCCGCATAGTCCAGGTCTGTCAGGACTACTGCGGGGTGTCGTCTCAACATCCTTGGTGTTAGAGTGAGGCCACGATCCTGCTCTCCCGGGCGTCTTCGGTTGACTCTATTCACGCAATGTTTGAACCTTCTTTTCCCCATACCTAAAACGCTAATAAAAATATTTTAAAAGAAAACTCTAAAAATAAGTCAATTAACATAAATGATAAATAGCATTTTTAGGTTTTAGAAATGTTTTTTTTACTGATTAGGTGCGTGGTCTACCTATGTCATTGTTTTTTCTAGATTGATATTCCTATGCATTGTTATATTGTTGTTGATGTACTGACGTATTATCTTGCTTATTATATTGATGTATTACCTGCTTATTGTAAGTGGATTTGGATTAAAAGCATCTGCTAAATTCCCAAACTGTAAACTGTAATGACTAATTTAATCATTTAAAAATAAAGGTAAATGTTGTTTATTTATCCATAGATGAAAAATAGATATTAAAAACAGCGGTTAAATTTTTATTCTTCTGATCTCTTCAGAGGGCCCAGGCGGCCTTGCAGGCCGTCAACACGCTGCCCGGCGCCCCGATGCATGCTGGGAACATGGTGGCGGCCGGGGGAGCAGGGCCTGTGGCTGGCGTGGAAGGAGGCGGGCCTCCACCTCCCGGCCACAGCACCGCCGTGCTGAGGATCATCGTGGAGAACCTGTTCTACCCCGTCTCGCTGGAGGTTCTCCATCAGGTACTTAGAATTATTGAATGCTTTAACCAGTGAAAAATAGCAGATATACAAGCTCACAGCGCGGCACCGAGTGCCGCGCTGCGAGCTTGTAGATCTGCTATTTTTGAAAAAGTCGTGAAAATGTGTGCAAATCCTTGAATATATGTATTTTTAAAGCGAACGCTTGTAATTCAAATTTTGCTTCTGCGTGGTCCCTGGAACTAGATATTTTGAGATGGGGGGTCCGTGGCCAAATACATATCATTTTGGGGGTCCTTCACATGAAAAGGTTTGAGAACCACTGACATGGTAGTCTCTCAAGAACAGACTAACTGAGCTCCAGTTAAGTGAAAAGGACCTTTTCTTTGACGATGGCTGGCCAGATTGCTGACATAGAAACATAGGTTTTTCCAAAAAACCTTAGAAGGATTCAAAAGACACTTATAGAATCGGGTCAAAAATAGCAGATCTACAAGCTCGCAGCGCGGCACTCGGTGCCACGCTGTGAGCTTGTATATCTGCTATTTTTCAATAGTTAAAGCATAAAATAATGATACACAATAATGTGTACCCGTTCTAAATGGGATAAACAAGTATTGCTTGTACTACTAGTCCAGGGGTTCTCAAACCTTTTTAGGCCGTGACCCCCAAAATAAACATATTTGAACTGGGGACCCCCACCCTGACCAGCACTTGGAATTGTAGGTTATGACTCGGTTGTGACTCGGTTTCCACAGATAAATATTGTGAAAATAGCAGATCTACATGCTCACGACGCGTCGCGTTGCGAGGCGTTGTGAGCATGTAGAGCATGTACAGCAAGGGTCTTCAACTAGGGGGTCCTCAGAGTTACTACAGGGGGTCCTCCAAATCTTTGTGTGATAGAAACTCTTTTCTCCATTTTTATATTAACCACTTGAACCCTAGTGTCCTTATTTTGAGAACTTTAGCCAAAAATAGTCGATCTACAAGCTCACTGCGAGGCGTTGTGAGCTTGTAGATCGGCTGTTTTTGGCAAAGAGGTTTGGTGTAGAGGGGAACAAGAGCAGACTAAGTACAGAGTGAAAGGTCAAGTTTATTGACGGTTTAAGTGGTTAAACAACTGAAAACACAAATTGACATGAATCCAAAATACACTGATGATTGTGCTGTCAAACGATTAAACTATATGGAATCTATGAACAGGTTGTGGGGGTCCCTGCTTCATCTCTCTCTCAACTAAGGGGTCCTTGGCCTGAAAACGTTGAAGCCCTCTGGTGTACAGTATGTTACGCAACTGGCATCAGTACTAGTAACAAAGCCAACCGTCTTATTGCAGTGAAATGCTTTAATATTTGATGGCAGCCAGCAGCATTGGATATTTAATACATATGTTGATTAAATGCAACAAGATAAAGTTCATGCTGGAATGGCCCTGCGGCTCTGGACTGGTTCAGCAGCTGTCACTACTGTACATGTGCATGTCGGCTCACGCATTGCGACGCGTTAATCAGCTTGTAGAATGTAGATATGTTGCTGTTTTTGCCTACTGTTCACCCCAGAGAAGGGATGCGAGGGTTCATGGGGTTATCTTGCAGCAGTGCTAGTTGTAATGCTATAACTAGTAGTGGTGGGCGAAATAGTGATAAATATTGTGGATACGATACAATGTCTCCACGATATGCCTTTTCAGAGATATCGTATATATCGTGATACAATGCGGGAGGGAGCCTTATAAAAACATCCTGTTTAATCGTTAATACAGAAATTCATTGCAGAATTCATTTAAACCTGCATTTTTGTCTAAATCAGTTGTTCTCGAACTTTAAAATGTCAAGGTCTCCCCTTAACTCTGACAGTATACAAATGAAACCAAATGGACCCGCAAGGGTCAAATTTAGACCTCCCAAAAGGAACCCAGAGTCCCTGGACCCCACTTTGAGGACCACTGGTCTAAATGGACTGTTACTCCTTTTTCTTTTAGTTTTTGTTACCTTGAACTGTTGGTGGTTGTACTGTTAAGTAACTTGAAAAAATAACCATAAAAAACAACGTGAAAAAGATAAGATCGTGTATCGTGATACAGCTTGGGAAAATATCGTGATATTGCATTTTTCCATATCGCCCACCCCTAATTCCTAGTACCTGTAATACTCCAACTTGTCTTTGTTGCCGTGTGTTATCTGTCCGTCCAGATCTTCACTAAGTTCGGAACAGTGCTGAAGATCATCACGTTTACGAGGAACAACCAGTTCCAGGCATTGCTCCAGTACAGCGATGCCCAGAATGCCCACAACGCCAAGATGGTGAGGAAACCCATAAGCCTTAATGATCTGCTTGTTGTGACCGATAATGATACACCTGTCTGTAGGGCTGTCACCATTATGACATTTTACACAACGATTAATTGTCACTCAAATAATTGTGATTAACGATTTAATTGTGTTTTTGTTGTTGACAATTACATCTCTGTTTGGCTTGTAGGCTTTGAAGTTGCACATGGCAGTTATGACACATAACCTAATAATTATACAAAGAAATGACATGAAATTACATATTTGAGAACTTTATACTTCAAAAAGAACATGTATAGTGGAAAAGATATTTCAAGCTGTGAGCTTTTAGATCTGCTATTTCCACTATGTTTGAAGATCTTTCAACATGGAAACGATTAAGCCGGTTGCACACTGCTGCGTTTTTCGGGCCGAATATCGGAGTGAATTTCGGAGCGTGAATTAAAAATCACACCCGTGTGAACTGAGCGGTGGTCGTGGAGGCTGCGCAACAGCAAAACAAATATATATATATTGTGTGTGTGTGTGTGTGTGTGTGTGTGTGTGTGTGTGTGTGTGTGTGGGTGGGTGGGTGTCTGGCCTGGCCTGGCCTGAACAACAGCGCCCCTCCCTTAACATGTGTGGTCACAAAAGGTACTACATACAGGCTACATACACCATACAGACAGACACGCATACAGACAGACAGACAGACAGACAGACAGACAGACCCACACACACGGCCACGTATAGGAGCGTTGTGACCACCGCTCAAAAATCAACCTCACGTGATGTCAGTCACGTTTGCACACTGCTGCCCGTTTCACGCGCCACTCGGTCCCTTGCTCTCTCTATCTCTCTCTCTCTCCTTGCCCTGAAAAACGCATTTCGCAACGAAAAACGCAGCAGTGTGCAACCACCTTTACTTTACTTACTTACTTAATCCTCTTCGTGCTGGGTAGCACAAAAGGTCTTCACCAATGAACGCCAATGCTGTCTGTCTACTGCCCGATGCTGCACCTGGCCCCAAGTCCATCCAACTTCTTTCATTTCATTCTCCACAGATCTTCTCCAGGTCTCTTTGGATCTGCCTCTTTTTCTCTACCCTGGTGGTGTCCATCTCATTGCTACTCTTGGGATGGCACTTGGGTCCATTCTGCATACGTGGCCAATCCACATCCATCTTCTGTACTTTATGACATTTGATAGTGGGGTCAGGCCTGTTCTCCTGTAATGGAAACGATTATGACTAAAGAATTGTGATTATGTAAAATAATTACGATTAGACGATTATGTAATAATTGTGACAGGCCTTCTTGTCTGCCAGTTGTGATCGATAACCATTAACCAATAATCATCTACACGTTACCGGATAGTTGTCGGTTGTGATGATAAGGAAATCGTTATCTGCTTGATGTGACTGACCGATGTACTTTTCCTTTGACCTCCAGAGCCTGGACGGGCAGAACATCTACAACGCGTGTTGCACGCTGCGCGTCGAGTACTCCAAGCTGACCAGCCTCAACGTCAAGTACAACAACGACAAGAGCCGTGACTTCACTCGCCTGGACCTGCCGTCTGGCGACCAGCAGCCCAGCATGGACCCCGGGATGGCTTTCGGTAAGATCTGGGTCTTATAAGGGAAACCAATCATTATTCCATCATACCAGAACCAGCTGAGGGTCTTTACGGTGCTTTAATGGTGCCTGATCGCCGATCCGCTTTAGCAGATCTCATCGGGGGGTCCTTTAAAGGGGCCCCACCATAAAATTAAAAAGAAATCTATTTTTTCCATAATATTTTATTATTCCCAGTGTATTTGTCCACCCAAAAAAAATAAGATTCAGAGAAGATAAGCATTGTGACAAACTAAAATTGGAACGATACAGAAAAGGTTAGCATGGCGCCGGTGTTGCCCCTTTAACCCTGCAAGGCCCGAATTAATTTCTACTGGCCAAAAAAAAATTGAAAAAAATCAGATGGTGTTGTAGGAGTCCTAATCACAGGAAAATGTAATGTTAAAAAAGTAATAATGTTTTTGTAAGGTTTTATAGCCATAAATCATAAATCATGCTCCAATTTGCATTTTGGGTTCACAATAATAACACATGTACATGTTCTAGACATTCTAATGATCACGAAAAACAATATTACAGGCATTTTACTTTACTTTTTGTGAGGAATAGCTTCAGTTAAAAAGTGAGATGTTGTTCGTCCAGACGCTGGAATTTCAAATTCTCTGGGAAGTGTGAATATCAGCCTCTGTGGGGCGTATTTATATGCAAATATCGTGGCCAATGGCATTGTAATACTAAACAATAGGATTTAATGATGATGTTAATGTGAAAAAAGAACAGGAAAACTAATTATAACATTTTTTTTAAAATGATTTAAAAAACGTTGCCAAAAAGCAACGCTGGGCCTTGCAGGGTTAAGGGTGAGTGTCGCTACTGAACCAGATCGGATTGAAGGCCAGTGTAAAATCCATGTGAGTTATCCATGTGAGTTACTTCCCAGAATTCTGCTCTCTTCTCCCTGTCACACTCGGTAACGCTGCCATATTCTTCCTAACTCGGGGAACAAAATACCTTGTGTCGCTTGGGTTGCCATTGAGAACTCTTCAGATAACGAGCTTGTTTGCAGAACCTGGGATCAGCCGCGTGATTGGTGGATAATAATGATTTCTTTGTGTTACAGGTCCTGGCATCATCTCATCGCCGTATGGAGCGGGATTCGCTCCTACCATGGCATTCCCTCAGGGTGCAGGTACTACTACTGCTGCTATTAGTAGTATTACTGCTGCTATTAGTAGTATTACTGCTGCTATTAGTAGTATTACTGCTGCTATTAGTAGTATTACTGCTGCTATTAGTAGTATTACTGCTGATACTTGTAGAATTGCTGCTACCACTAGCCATTTAGGCCTAGAATTATTGACTGCTTTAACCAGTGAAAAATAGCAGATATACAAGCTCGCAGCGCGGCACCGAGTGCCGCGCTGCGAGCTTGTAGATCTGCTATTTTTGAAAAAGTTGTGAAAATGTGTGCAAATCTTTGAATATATGTATTTTTAAAGCGAACGTTTGTAACTACATTTTGCTTCTGGGTGGTCCCTGGAACTAGATATTTTGAAATGGGGGTCCGTGGCCAAATACATGTCATTTTGGGGGTCCTTCACATGAAAACGTTTGAGAACCACTGACATAGTAGTCTCTCAAGAACAGACTAACTGAGCTTCAGTTAAGTGAAAAGGACCTTTTCTTTGACGATGGCTAGCCAGATTGCTGACATAGAAACATAGGGTTTTTCCAAAAATCTTAGAAGGATTCAAAAGACACTTATAGAATCGGGTCAAAATTCTAATTTTCACGATTTTTCAAAAATAGCAGATCTATAAGCTCGCAGCGCGGCACTCGGTGCCGCGCTGTGAGCTTGTATATCTGCTATTTTTTTATATTTAAAGCATAAAATATTGCGTCATAATGTGTTCAGGCCTAAATGGGTTAACACATAGGCTCTCACAGGGCTACAGCCCAGGGGCTCAGAGCTACAGGGCCAGTCAATCATACAATGTATGTTCGTACTATAGAATCAGACGAATTAATCAATTGGGATCGTGTGTGTGTGTGTGTGTGTGTGTGTTAGTGTATGTCTGCGTGCCCGAGGAATTGGCACCGAGTGCTGTGCTGCAAGCTTGTAGATCTGCTATCAAAGCGGACTTTTGTAACTCAAATCTCTGCTATTGGGGGACCCTGGAACAACATATTTTGAGATGGGGGGGGGGGGGGGGGGGGGGGTCTGCGGCCAAATACATGGACATTTGGGGGTCCTTGGCATGAAAAAAGTTTTAAGAACCACTGATTAAAAAGAAGGATTCAGAAGACATCGAATCTGGTCAATATATTCAAAGCACTCGGTGCCACGCTGTGAGCTTGTATATCTGCTATTTTTCGATAGTTAAAGCATAACATAGCGGTTAGAAGTGGTTCAAGTCTAACGCGACACAGATGCGTTCCAGATCTTAAAGGGTTAAGGAAATGCTACATTCTGTAACACATATTTCCCAATGTTGCCAATGACATATGAACATATTTAACCCAGTTAAATATGTTCTGAACTACGAGCTTGTAGATCTGCTATTTCTTTTCTTTTCTTTTTTTTTATCGTGAAAACGTGTGCAATTCTTTAAATATTTTGACCCGAAGTGTCTCCTAAATCCTTCTAAGGTTTTTTGAAAAACCTATGTTTCTATGTCAGTGGTGCTCAAACTTTTTCATGTCAAAGACCCCCAAAATGATATGTATTTTTCCACGGACCCCCATCTCAAAATATTTAGTTCCAGGGACCTCCAGAAACAAAATATGAGTTACAAACGTTCGCTTTGAAAATACATATAATCAAAGATTTGCACACATTTTTATGACTTTTTCAAAAATAGCAGATCTACAAGCTCGCAGCGCGGCACTCGGTGCCGCGCTGTGAGCTTGTAGATCTGCTATTTTTCAATAGTTAAAGCATTCAATAATTCTAGGCCTAAATGCCTTAAAGGACTACTTCTTCCATTGTTTCAGGGCTATCAATGCAGACGATACCAGGCCCCCTCTCTCTCTCTGCCTCGGTCAGTCGAATGTCGCTCGCCCACGGTCCACCTATGGGCCACGCTGTGTTACTGGTGTCTAATCTGAACCCAGAGGTACCCACACACACACAATACATAATGTACATAGTTCACATTAAATGCCTACATAGTACATGTGATTATTATCATCATTATTATTATTATATTTAACATGTGTACTTGTCTTTTACAGGCTGTGAACCCACAAAGCCTGTTCATCCTATTTGGTAAGTCTCTTTCTTCTAGGGCTGTCACAATTATTACATAATCGTCTAATCGTGATTTTTTTGACATAATCGTGATTATTTTTCATAATCGTCATAATCGTTTCCATGTTGAAAAATGTTCATATATTTAAAAAAAGGTCAAAAATAGTGGAAATAGCAGATCTACAAGCTCACAACGCGTCGCATCGCGACGCGTTGTGAGCTTGTAGATCGGCTATTTCCACTATCAAAGTTATTTTTAAGTAGTAAGTTGTCAAATATGTCAGTAATTTCTTTGTATATTTAGGTTATGTGTCATATCTGCCATGTACAACTTCAAAGCCTAAAAGCCAAACAGAAATGTAATTATCACCGACAAAAACACAATTAAATCTTTAATCGCCAATTATTTGAGTGACAATTAATCGTCATGTAAAATGTCATATCGTGACAGCCCTACTTTCTTCATGATAAAAAACAATCTTTCTCTCCCTCTCTCTCTCTCTCTCTCTCTCTCTCTCTCTCTCTCCCTCCCTCTCTCTCTCTCTCTCTCTCTCTCTCTCTAACCAATGTTTCTCTCCATTCTGAACCAATGTCTCTCTTGCCAGATTCTGAACCAATTTCTCTCCTCATTCTGAACCTCTTTCCGTAGGTGTGTATGGGGACGTGTACAGAGTCAAAATCCTGTTCAACAAGAAGGAGAACGCTCTGGTCCAGATGGCTGATGCAACTCAAGCCCAGCTCGGTACAGAACCTGTTCAACTAATCACTTATCGCAATGTTAGCTGAAAACGCTGTTTATTACATCATGCAGTGTCAATTTAGTTGACTATGACGATTTTTTTTGTCATCTACCTTTTTCAACAAAATAAAAACGAATCTATGATGACTTTAAGTAGACAATTTTGTCAACAAATAAAAACTAGACTAAAATGTTGGGACTAGTGGAGAAGTGATCCAGTAGAACCAAAAGACTGTGAAGTGATTGTATTTGCTCTGAAAATGGCAGGTCTACAAGCTCACAACACGTCTCGCTGCGACACTTAGATCAGCTACGCGCTTGTTTTCAGCAAGTGTAAAATCTGCCATTATGGCACCATCTAGGCCTACCAAAATACATTTTTTATTCACAAAATCAACTGTAGATTTAGTCGACTAAAATCATATGACTAAAACGAAAACTTTCAGATTACTGAAATATGACTAAAACATGTTATTCCAAAGACTATGACTAAACTAAATATAGAGCAAAATTAGCACTGCTCCATATCCGTGGGCTCTTTTTGAGTATAATATCAACAGGCTGTTTTATGGTCCTTAGGAGGAGCTACTGAGGGAGGTTTCTGCTCCCCTATCCTCTCCCCTGCCCTTCAAAAAATAGCATATCTACAATCTCGTATATCTGCTACTTGTGAATAGCCAATGTATCAAAGAATGGATAAAGTGGTTACATCTAAAATGACACAGATGCTTTCCTGGTTTTAATGGGTTAAATGTAGCATCTTTGAACTGAGACCATATTTTTATTTAGTTTTTAATTTTTTTGACGTACAAGACAACATTTACTTGACAATAAAAACGACTACTTACAGACAAAACATGAAAATAAGAAAAGAAAAGAGAATACAACACCATACAATACCTGACATTAACAGACATAAAAATATTAAATAATTATGATACATAGAGCACATATCATTAACAGTAACTCCCAGAGTCCCATGCCATAAGGCCGGACAAGTGACTGCAGAGAGGCTGCGGCTACCCTACTCCTGGTTCCTCCATTAAGTGAGAGAGATCATTGCCCTTGACATATTGGATAACTGAGACCATAGTTAAGGTGAACGTTGATCTTCCCTCTAATATAGGCTAAGCACAGGCTCGTGGAAAGGTTTCTTTCCATAGACACTATCACGGTGGAGGGATGTAACAATACCAAAAACTCCACATGCCCACTTGTGAAATCTTTCTGCAAATTATCGCCTATTTTCACCGAATGTTCGCCTGCTATGAAATGCTCAAAATAGGGATGACACGTGGTTAGTTTTTGTCACTTGACTTTGTTTGTGATGGATAACAGCCAATGAGGGACCAGCATTCCTGGTGATGACGTCAGCAGAGTTTGGTATATAAGAGCACTCTTGATAATGTCTTCATTAATAGCCCGGCACCTTAGTGAGACAATCGTTCACTTTGTGATATGAGCACCACATTTTGCACAGTTTCCTCTGGACCTACTTTTTCCAAAAAGCAAGTTAGCCACTCAAAAGAAATGCAATATGGGCACCATTTTTCAAAAAAGGATTGGGGTCCCATTGAATTTACTATACAGGAAAAACCATAAACCAAAACCACCATTTTTTGAGTGGCTAACTTGCTTTTTGGAAAAAGTAGGTCCAGAGAAAAATGTGGTGCTTGTATCACAAAGTGAACAATTCTTCCAAAAGAACTGACTTAACACTTCTGGTGCCAACCCAGAGTTTCCCGAGTTTTGGCCGTTTTTGAAGATTAAAAAAAGAAAGAAAAAAAAAAGAAAAAAAAGGGTTTTTGGACCTCCAGAAATGTAATAGGCATGATCACGATCGCGAAATTGGATGTTTAACCCCCATACCAACCCATTCTTTCAAACATGGCAGCCATGTTTGTTTACATCTGAAGAAAACATAATGGCTGCTAAATCATGAATGCCTGAACGGATTTCCAAGCGGATTTTTTTGTTTGAAAGCTGGTGCATGATCTAGGCATGGGCGTGCACGTTCCGTGCACTATGAATTACATGGAAGTCTATGGAGAGCATAGGCATCTTGGACCTTCAAAGAGAATAATTCATTGCAACTTAAGTGTTAAGCTGCCGGGCTATAACGGGCAAAGACATTCAGGACTTGAGGCCAGCAGCGTACACCTCGTGGCGCGCTCTGCTTGCGCACAAGTAGGCCTGCTTGAGTGTGAGGCGCATTTTGGCACCTCGACAGAGTGCAGTTCTAGTTATTATTATTATTACCTCAGTAAGCTAGCAGCACGTCACCACTCATCCATTGCCTTGTACAGGGGTTGACACTAAGGTCTCAGAAGCACTTGCCCGTAGGGCAAGTACAGGTCATGTTCTACTTGCCCAAAAAGTAAATTGTCTATTATAAAATGACAGGTACGATTTTAATTATAGCTCAATTTAACACTTATTTATTTACTTTCTGGGGCTGTGCGATAAAATGTCATACCTCAATACCTCCAAATCCCAAATCCCTAGATAGCTATGATTGAATATGTATACGGTTTCACACTTGTTATTTTATATTTTTAAGTATTTTTAAGCACATTATAGGTAAACAGTGCTCTTATTTTACATTCCACAGAGCAGAAGACAGAGCGCTCTGGCCACGTTCAGGTGTTTAGACAGATATCTGGTGTTGTGTTTATAGACGGTTGCGTCCCCTCTCTTGCCGGTCGGGCAACCTGAAAGCAAACTTCACCTGCCCAAACGTTTTATTTACCTGCCGGGGGCAGGTGGGCAAGCCTTAGTGTCAATGCCTGCCTTGTGCGTCTTGCGTTG
This sequence comes from Nannobrachium achirus, assembly GCF_963921795.1. Taxonomy (NCBI): domain Eukaryota; kingdom Metazoa; phylum Chordata; class Actinopteri; order Myctophiformes; family Myctophidae; genus Nannobrachium; species Nannobrachium achirus. Next base: position 53,554,056 of record NC_137822.1, on the reverse strand, counting down.
CAGCCATGTCCCACCTCAACGGCCAGCGTCTCCACGGCAAGACCATCCGCGTCACATTGTCCAGACACCAGTCGGTCCAGCTCCCCAGGGAAGGACAGGAGGACCAGGGTCTGACCAAGGACTACTCTGGCTCTCCGCTCCACCGCTTCAAGAAGCCCGGCTCCAAAAACTTCCAGAACATTTTCCCTCCGTCTGCAACCCTCCACCTGTCTAACATTCCGTAAGATATCAGTACTTAGTAGTTGTTGGGCACGAATACCCGTTCCTTCACGACGTCGGACGTAGGGCTGTCACGATTATGACATTTTACTTGACGATTAATTGTCACTGAAATTATTGCGATTAACGATTTAAGTGTGTTTTCGTCGTTGACAATTACATTTCTGTTTTAGGCTTTGAAGTTGCACATGGTAGATGATATGACACATGCAATACAAAGAAATTCCTGACATATTTGACAACTTTATATTTAAAAAAGAACACTGATAGTGGAAATATGCGACGCGTTGTGAACTTGTAGATCTGCTATTTCCACATTTTTTTTACTTTCAAAAATATATATGAACATTTTCCAACATGGAACTGATTATGACGATTAAGAAAAATAATTGTGATTATGTCAAATAATTGCGATTAGACGATTATGTAATAATTGTGACAGCCCTAGTCGGACGGAACACAGAAAGAAACAGAGCAGCGAATGAAGTTTAGTCTAGTCTAGACTAGGATAGTCTTTTACAATCTATACTATAATTTTGCGAATGTCTGTCTGAGTGAGTGAGTGTCTGTCTGTCTGTCTGTCTGTCTGTCTGAAACAGCGTTTCTCCTCAGTGGCTGGAGCAATTGATCTGAAATCGCATCACCATAAGCATATGAACACACCTGACATAACTGTGAAGCCCGTTTGTCACTTTCACAAATCGTATGCTGTATATTAGCATTTTTATGGTGTATCTACTATCTATTCTGCATCTAGCATGAGGCACATCTATTCTGCATCTAGCTTGAGGCAAAATGTTTAACCAGCTCTGTGTGTGTGTGTGTGTGTGCGTGTGTGTGTGTGTGCAGGCAGGCGGGTGTGTGTGCAGGCGGGTGGGTGGGCGGGCGGGCTGGGGGGGGGAACAGTATCTCTGTAGCCATTAAACGAAACGGGTTTTTTACATTGATGCTCCTACATCATGCAAGCACCAGTTAAAGTTACTTTCCATCCCTCATATACTGTGTGCACAGTGCACATCCCATAACCCACACACTGCACATCATTTTGGAGCTCATATCTTTGAACGGGTAAGGCCTAGTTAAGTTAATATCTCTCTCTGTCTGTCTGTCTGTCTGTCTGTCTGTCTCTCTGTCAGTCCTTCCATTACGGATGACATGTTGAAGGATTTGTTCTCCAGCAGTGGGTACAGTGTCAAGGCCTTCAAGTTCTTCCAGTGAGTATTAGTTTTACTACTACTACTGCTCCTACTACTAGGACACGTATTACTGCTATTACTACTTCTACTATTTGTACTACTGCTCCTACTATTAGGACTTACTACTGCTGTGGGGCGGCATAGCTCAGGGGTAGAGAAACCGTTATTAGAGCACGAAGGGTTCCCGAATTGTTCCCAGTTTGAATCCGGGCTCCCCCTGAGTTAATGTCGAAGAGTCCTTGGGCAAGACTCTGAACCCCTAATTGCTCCCGGTGAGCAGGTTGGTGCCTTGCATGGTTTCCTCCGCCACCGGTGTATGAATGTGTGCGTGAATGGGTGAATGTAATGCACAATCTATGTAAAGTGCTTTGGATAAAAGCGCTTTATAAATGCACCATTTTACTACTTACTGCTATTACTACTATTGATTGATTGATTGATTATTTTATTAGACAAAAATGGAGAACAGTACAAGTATAGTCAATACAATAGAAATGTCGTACAGTACAAGAGTACAGTTAAACACCCTGCCTAAAAGGAACATCCCAAATAAGTCCTTTCATGGACTTTTTTACGTTGGAAGTCCTTGGAATTTAATTCATGGATATAATAAATAGCAAGCAAAGAAAACTATAAAGCAATAATGTCGCGGTTATAAAAACACTATATGTACAGGATAGGGGAAACAAGGGGGTGGGGTTAAAGTAAGGGGGGGAAGAGACTGCTACTATTTCTACTACTACTACCAGTACTAGTACTACTTTTAATTAATTTCTAATGCTCCTACTACTATCAATTAACACTTTTACTAGGACAACTATTACTGCTACTGCTATTACTACTACTATTTCTACTACTAGTACTAGTACCACTTCTAATGTTACTAGCTACTGACAACATTTTGATCTCTCTCTAATCCAGTGGTCCTCAACCTTTTCAGGCCGCGACCCCCAAAATAATCATATTTGAACTGGGGACCCCCCACCCAGCACAGGCACTGGGAATTGTAGGAGTTGGCATTACATTTAGCTTGACTCGATCTATTCCATTGTGAAAATAGCCGATCTACATGCTCACAACGCCTCGCGTCGCGAGGCGTCGTGAGCACGTAGATCTGCTATTTTCACAATTTCTGCCTCTAATATTTGACAATTTGACCAATGTTTGACCAGAGGTACTAAAAAAGGTCTTTAATTTAAAGTCCTTAAATTGTCACTTTATAAATGTGCATATACCCTGTATACACTTCTACTGTATGTTGGTCTGTTGAGTGAGAAAACAGTGTTAACATTTAGCTAAACTTCTGGGGACCCCCACAGGTTGAGAACCACTGCTCTAATCAAACCTCTCTCTCTCTCTCTCTCTCTCTCTCAATTCAATTCAATTCAATTCAAATAAGCTTTATTGGCATGACAAGCATTCTTACATTGCCAAAGCATTACAATACAGTATGATACAAAATAATAATATAAATAATACATATTCAAAATCAGAACAATATGAACAAAACAAAGAAAAATATAAGCAAAATGACATTAGTCTATTCATAGTGATCAACACTTATAGTGTTCACCCGTTGTCCCTCATTTTGTGACAGGCTGCTACATATTTTGCTGCCAACCTTGAACATTCGGCTTTCTCACCTAGTAAATAGGGGATTGCCTGGATGGAGTCGAATTGTATCTTTATTTTTGTTATTTGTGTGAATTTAGGGTAGTATTCCTCTCTTATTTGTTTGTATTTGTCACATGCAGTCAAGAAGTGGAGCTCTGTCTCCACCGCTCCTTGACCACAGTGAGAACACAGTCTGTCCTCTATGGGCAGCCAGGTTTGTCCATGTCTGCCTTTTTCGATGGCCAGGCTGTGCTCACTGAGTCTGTACATTGTTAAGGTTTTTCTCACTTTATTATCAGTCACCATGCTCAGGTATTCTGCCACGGTGTATTGTCTTTTTAGGGCCAGATAGCAATTTAGTTTACTTTGTGTTTTTGTTGTTTCTATCCAATAGTTTTCATATTTTTGTTTCTGTTGATTCATAATTTGGTTGGGTCGGATTTGTTGGGGAATGATGTCACTGTCTCTCTGTCACTGTCTCTCTCTCTCCCTCTCCCTCTCTCTCCCTCTCCCTCTCCCTCTCTCTCTCTCTCCCCATCTCTCTCCCTCCCTCTCCCTCTCCCCACGTGTAGGAAAGACAGAAAGATGGCACTGATCCAGCTGGCCTCGGTGGAGGAAGCCATCCAGGCGCTGATCGACCTCCACAATCACGACCTTTCAGAAAACCACCACCTCCGCGTGTCTTTCTCCAAATCCACCATCTGACGCCTTCCCCCCGGTGCGACCGTCGACCTCGGCCGCCGCACGACGACCCTGTGACTCCTCTTCTTCGTCTGACAGGAGAGACGGACCAACAGTTGACCTATTAGGACCCCTTTGACAGACAATGACGTCGACCCCCTCTTGATGCACATTTGGCTGATGGAGAGCTTTCGACTCGGACGTTGTGACATTAGCGCGACTATCCCCTAAACTATGACTTTTGGACGAACACACATGAAATTTAGATATCAATTGAAATCCCAGATTATTAATTGTGATCGAAACACGACAGTAATATATACCAGGAAAATGGATGCCATAACCAGTGATATACCAGGGAAATATATGTAATAATAGATGTAATAAACAGTAACATACTAGTAAAATGAATGTAATAACCAGTTATTATACCATATTAAGTAACTTAACTGTCATTGCTACTACCAATCAACCATTACTGGTAAAAAAGCCAGCTGGTTTTACTGGTATATTACATGTGATTTTATTACATGTATTTTTAAGTATTTGTACTTTAATTAAGTGAATTTGGGTGATTAATGTATATATATATATATCAGCTAGTAATTGATGTCTACTATACAAACTTTGACCTTTTACTTCCTATACTGGTTGATTGGCTCTCATCCTAGACTTCCCGGAGGACGCTCACATCCTAGACTTGTTTACTACCTGGACTAGTCACCCAGCTACTCTACCCCCCCCCCTTCTACTATTTACTGACTCGTAATATGGCCCGACTGGTTGGCCAGTTGACTGGGTAGCCGACTGACCGAGCTAACCGACAAGCTGATTATAGATGGCTACTAGTTGCCTTTTTGGACTAGCGGACTGGGAACGTGGACTAGTCGTTTTGTGGAGTACTAGCTTTGGGGGGCAGCGTTCAGCTAGTCGCTGGGGCCGTCTACTTGTCGACTTACCGGCCTTTTTGTGGGAAACATTTTCTTGTTTTCCCAGCCTTTTTTCTGATTGGACTACAACCCTCCTCTGGCAAGGCAGACGAGCAACTTGCCTCATTATGGGCAACCGCATGGGATGGACAGGAGGAGGGGGAGAGGCAAGGGAACCGATAGGAATGTGAGCAATTCCCAATTCCAAGCCTTCGTGCCTCCATAAAATCCTCATCCATGCAGAAATCTGTCTTGACCCGACAGAAGAGACTACCTTCCCTCGGTGTAGCATCAAGGGGGAACGATCCTCGGAGCTTGTTGCCCCAGGCTCCCCCAATCTCTGGGGCCTCCTCGTAAAACACACACACACACCCACCCCTCGCGCTGTCTAGTTCTCCCCCCGAAAGTGGAAGGGACCACTGTTGTGATTTTCGAGACCCTTTTGGCGTGTGTGTTCGATTTATTTCTGCGGCCCCCCTGACAAACCCCTTTTTGTCGTTCTGTAAAATCCTGAATAGTTCTTTGTTTGGTTTTTTTTCACAATGGGTTTTCCGAAAGACAACCCGACTCCCCTGCCCTCTTCAGCCCACAAGATGTTTCTTTACGATGGAGAAAAAAATGGTTTACCGATAAGGTAAAGATCCTTCATTCAGGTTGTACTACTACTACTTCTACTCCTAGTACTACTACTACTACTACTATTAGTACTACTAATACCATGTCTACAACCGCGACATTGACGTTTGCAAACGTTCCTCCGTTCCCCCGGAAGAAGAGGCGAAGCCACCCTCGGGTCGCTCGTTCCAATCCCAGAGTTCCCATACGTCACTCTGATGTTGTTTTTTTAAAAACAAAGTTTCAATGTGAAAACTTGCTGGGTTTTTTGTACCACTATGGGGGGTGGCGGGGGAGTCGATTTTTCAACAAACGATCGCCACGCAGACAAACTCGAGGGAGGGGGCAGTTGGAGCGGGTGGATAATCTTTGGGTTTTTTCTTTCTAAGTCGGGTCGTTTCCTTTGGGAGCGAGGTTTTTTCAGGTTGACTGGGGGGGCCGCCCAGCATGACCACTGATCCCCTATACCGTCAGGTGACCGGGGGGTGCCGCCCAGTACGACCACCACCTACCATTCATTCTGCTACTGTCAAGGCAACTGGGAGCCGTCCCGTACAGCCACCCTACTCTTCTACGTCAGGTAACCAGTACGACCCACTGGTCTTCTACCATCAGGTGACAAAGAGAGACGACCAGTTCAACAAATGGTCCTCTAGAACCACCAAGACGATACTGGTCTCCCGAAATGTCGTCGTTGACGGAAAAAAGCAATCGGATGAACCGCAAAAAAAAAAAAAAAGGAATTCCTACTCGCTGTTCGGAAAAAATTATCAGAACACCCCCCCCACCCCCCCAAAACCAAACAGATTGAACTTCTCTTCGTTTCCTTACGTGCCTTAAAAATCCTGCGTTAGTTATGAGTTTTCGCAAGTCTTTTTTTCTTTTCTTTTTGTATGATATTTTGAATCTTTTATCGGTGGCGATGTGGGTTTTTTCTTTTCCTTTTTCGTATTGGATATTTTTGTTTGTTTGTTTGTTTGTTTGTTTTGGTAGAGAAATGGTTGTAGAAAATGTTTTCTGGTTTCTTTTCTGTGGTCTGTGTTTTTTTTTTCTTTTTGGAAAATGATGTACTTTTAAATGTTTATGACGGTTGAGGGGGATTGTGGGTAAATGGTTTGTTCCTCTCCTGGAATATAAGTTTCTGCCACATGATTGAATTGCAGAATAAAACAGTGGTTCTCAACCTGTGGTTCGGGACCCCCAGGGGGGTCCCCACATTATTTTGGGGGCTGCCCAGATGATTAACTTAATGTGCAACATTACAACATTTTCTCACTCAACAGTGAACAAAACAAACAAAGTTTAAGAGTATAGACTATAGAGGGTATCTGCACATTTCTAAAGTGACAATTTAAGGACTTTTTGTTGAACATTGGCTAAATTGTCAAATATTAGAGGCAGAAATAGTGAAAATAGACGATCTCACAACACCTCGCAACGCATGTAGATCACCTATTTTCACTATAGAACCGCGTTATACAAAATGTAATGCCTCAACTCTTAGTGCTCGTCAGTGTGGGGGGTCCCCAGTTAAAATATGATTATTCTGGGGGTCGCGGCCTGAAAAGGTTGAGAACCACTGGAAAAGACCTGAATTGTTCGTGGGAGGTGGGGGAAATTCGTGACCTCCGACATCTCAAAATGACGCTTTTGCGATTCCAACAATAGCTATCTCAGCATTGCAGGTTTTTGTTTGTTTGTTCTCTCGAACGCAACTTCAGATCTCAGACTTATGAGGGGTTTTCCACCCACAAAATCAGACTTTGACATTCCAGTTTTTTTTCCACAATCGCTGCATATTATCTTGTAATTGCCAGGTGCTTTTCATCATACTTCCTCGCAGTCGCCCATCTCTGATTCGTTAGGACAAAGGAGACGCTCCGAATTCGGAGGATATCGAAGTCAGAATTGATTTGGGAGAAGTGTAGGAGGTCACCCCCCCCCCCACCCCACCCATAGACATAGAAAGGTAGACGCCTCCTCCGGCTCTGAGGCGTTGGTAAAAGAGGACTGGCAAGCTTCCGGAATTCTGAAGGACGCTTCCTTGTGCGTCACAGAATGGGATGCTCGGTAGGCCCAATCAGATGCGGGACTCCCTCTTTCCCACTGCAGGGGGCAGCAGAGTGCCTTCCACAGTTACGCACATCCGCCAGTCCTGTTTTACCAGTCGCACCCAGGGGCGTCACACCAAATTCTGGGCCCTGGGTACAAGGATTCACTGCGGGCCCCCCAGCTCACAGCGCGGCACCGAGTGCCGCGCTGCGAGCTTGTAGATCTGCTATTTTTGAAAAATCGTGAAAATGTGTGCCAAGAAACCTATGTTTCCCTGTCAGTGATGCTCAAAATGTTTCATGTGAAGGACCCCCCATCTCAAAATATTTAGTTCCAGGGACCCCCCAGAAGCAAAATTTTGAGTTACAAATGTTCACTTAAAAAATACATATATTCAAAGATTTGCGCACATTTTCATGACTTTTCAAAAATAGCAGATCTACAAGCTCGCAGCGCGGCACTCGGTGCCGCGCTGTGAGCTTGTATATCTGCTATTTTTCAATAGCTAAAGTTACTAGGGCCCCTCCAACTTGGGCCCTGGTAACTCAGTCCCACTTTCCTACCCCTTGTGACGCCCCTGGTCGCACCAATGAACTGCACTGCAGCGGCGGATGAGATATCTAGCTTTTCTATATCTGTGCCCCCACCCACCTTCACTGTTCAGAATCCAGGTTTCAAAATGTCATCCAGTGGTTGGACAACGGTCTCTCACACTCTGCAGAGCGGTTTTGGCGTGTGACGGTGTATATATTTGTTTTTTTTGTTTGTGTTGTAGCAGTCCCTGGATGTGACCTAGATGAGGGCCGCAGTCAGGGAGTTGGGTATAATCCATGTTTTGTCTTTTAGCTGTGTGTGTGTGTGCGCGCGCGCGACTGTGTGTGTATGTGTGTGTTGTGTGTGCTCGTGCATGCGTGCGTGTGTGGTGTGCGTGCGTGCGTGCACGCGTGCGGAGAGGGCATTGCCCCCCCCAGTCTTCAGGCGATAAAGGGGGCTTTTGAACCCGCGACCCCCTCTGTTATTCGTTTTGCATAACAGAAACATGTTGTTACAATTGGTCCTCGCCGGGTTCCGCCCGAAGGAGGAACCGACGTGAACCGGAATCGGGCCAAAAAATTAGAGGATACCGAAACTAGCTTTAGAAGCAGATGGATATCGTTTTTTGTTTTACGTAATGACCAATTCAGGAGGCAGCTTCAGCCCCCATCCCCCTGGCGGTTGTAATGCAGAAATATAAACCTTCTGCCTTTTGAGGTTTGAGCCCCCCGGCCGGGGGTACACCACAATGTTACAATTTTGTAGCGTCAAAGCAGATTATTATTATTTTTCTTTTCTTTTTTCATTGTAAAACATCCCCCGCTGGAAGATGGGGTGAGGCGTTGGCTGGAACCTGGGCTGATTTTGAATGCTGGGGGGATCGACGGGCTGGGTCTCTCTTTCGGTCTTCGGTATATAATCTCTTTTTTGATTCTCAGGTGTTGACCGCTCTGTCCCGCGGAGACGACGACGACACGCTGCCGTCTCATTTTGATTTGTTCGATTTTTTTTATGGTAGAATTGTTGTGGACGGGAGAAGCCTTCAAAGTCCCCCGGCCAAGTTCTCTGACCTCTGATCTAGCTCCCAAACGGCCGGACACTGACTGCACAGGACCAAGAAATTGATCGTGCCTTGTCACTGGCTTGTTTTCCATTTTTCTGTCAGACTCCTTCCTTTTACTGTGACTCCCTTCATCAGGGACGTGCTGGGCCCCTGATTCAGTCCGGGAAAAAGAGTTGTAGAGGCCCTCATTGCGCGCCATAGAGAGATCTCTCTCTATAGCGCTGCTGCTACTCAAAGATTTGCCATTTCAGATCATGGCAAGTGACAAGCCGGTGGGCCAATTACTGTACATGAGTTATATTTCGTCGTTGTCGGGTGGAAACCTTGTATGTCCAAAACCATTTTAAAAATGATTTAAACTGTGAAAACAGCCGATCTACAAGCACACAACGCCTCACACCGCGAGGCGTTGTGTGCTTGTAGATCTGCTGTTTTCACTACTTTTGTGCGAGAGCCTTGTACGATGAAGCAGGGCTTTGCTATGCGAAAACATTTACAAATTTGAAACTTGGGAGATTCAAGGTGTCTGCCCGACCGGCCGGGAATGAACCGGCCGTTCGGGAGTTGTCCCGCTTTTCCCAATGGCCAGCACGTCCCTGACTAAAATACTACTAAATGCTGGACCATACGATCCACAAGCTGTGCTTCTAGCGTGACAGTCAAGACTTTCGTCTCCGGAGAACAGACTGTCGCCTTTCGTCTCCACGGGACAGGCGTCTCTCTTTTTTCAAAACCAAAGGACCCTTTCGTTCGCTCGTTGGGGGAAAAACACTCAAAATGTTGCTGGAGCAGCGAATGCCGCTGTCGTCGAATGTTTCTTTTACTTTTAGCTAAATTCCACTTACGGATTTTTTCAAAAAAAGAAAGCAAAGTCCCATCACTCTGTCCCAACACGGAGGCCTTGAACTGCTCCAGTCCGCCGGGTACCTCTTCTCTTAATCAACCGTGCAGGCGGTTGATTATAGAATTTAAAAAGATAAAAAAATAAAACACTAAAATGTGTACACGCCTTAAAAACTCTGCTACCGAATGTCGTCCACGAAACGTATCATCTTTCTTCCGGGAGACAATATATTTATGGGTGTTGCGGGACGAGTTTTGCATTCATAAAAAGGATCCTTGCTACGACTATTTAACCCATTTAGAACGGGTACACATTATCGTGTATCATTATTTCATGCTTTAACTGTTGAAAAATAGCAGATATACAAGCTCACAGCGCGGCACCGAGTGCCGCGCTGCGAGCCTGTAGATCTGCTATTTTTGAAAAATTTTGAAAATTAGAATGGGTTAAAGGGAGGTACATGGTGGTCTGGATGTGGTCCCAGGGTCCCAACAGTAGTGGAGCAGGTCTGGAACCGAAGTCGATCTTCAGGTTCATTGTTTTAATTTAACTTCGTTTAATTTATTGTTTTAAATATTGATCCATATCGTTGAATAGTAAATAACCCATTCAGAACGGGTACACATTATAGTGTATGAATATTTTATGCTTTAACTATTGAAAAATAGCAGATATACAAGCTCACAGTGCGGCACTGGGTGCCACGCTGCGAGCTTGTAGATCTGCTATGTTTGAAAAATTGTGAAAATTAGGATTTTGACCCGATTCTATAAGTGTCTTTTGAATCCTTCTAAGGTTTTTTTTTTTTTTTTTAAAACCCTATGTTTCTATGTCAGCAATCTGGCTAGCCATCGTCAAAGAAAAGGTCCTTTTCACTCAACTGGAGCTCAGTTAGTCTGTTCTTGAGAGACTACTATGTCAGTGGATAATGGAACTTTTAAGTACTTTCTCCCATCGTTAGTCAATTTTAACGCTGCTGATCTATAATCTGGGATGAACTGTCCCTCAATCTTTCTATCTTATCAGACCTTTTTTTTTGACCTCTCGGATGATTGGTTGGGACTCTGGTACTTGCAGGACGGCCCCTTTTCTGCGAGTCGGCGAAAAACGCGAAACCTTGAAATGGAATCCAGACCCGCTTCCGAATGCTGTCGCTTCATATCAGAAAAGGTCATAAAAAGGACCACAAGTAGCGCCCCTTGGCAGGCAAATGCTGTCTTATGTTGTTGTTGGGGGTGGCGTTCGTTTTTTTGTCGGCGTTCATTTGAGTTTGTGCGTGTGTGTGTGTGTGTGTGTGTGTGTGTGTGTGCGTGTGTGTGTATGCGTGTGTGTGTATGAGTTCTTTTTTTAAAGGTCAAAGGTCACAACTGGGGTTTAGATTTTAAGATACACAACAATAATTCTATTATTACTGCTGTCTCCAGGGGGCGTGATCACTTAAAAATGTATTTCTGAAGAAAAGTGTGTGTGTGCGTGTGTGTGTGTGTGTGTGTGTGTGTGTGTGTGTGTGTGTGTGTGTGTGTGTGTGTGTGTGTGTGTGTGTGTGTGTGTGTGTGCACATACGGTATATACACACACATATACATACATACTATATATATATAAAAGCTTGGATATGTAATGAAGTGTGTTGCATTGTGGGTACCAGGGGTTGGTAGATGAACCTATTATTAAAGACAAATTTTATAATATTTTGTTTTTTGCGGTGCATGGTTTTGAGTGAATCTTAAAATTGGGTTTTGGGGGATTCCCTTTTTGCAAATACATTTAATGATTTTTTGGGGGATATATTTATTAGCATATAAACCATATTATTATTATTATTATTTCTTATTTGAATTTTAAATGTAGCATGCGTTGAATAAAAAACATGTTGACATCTCAAGCTAGCTTGCGTGTGCTATCCTCTGTTGTCATGGCTACCTAACCCTCCACCCCCCACCCCCTCTCTAACCATGCTCTCTGCCTCCGTAACCACGCACACTCGCTCTGCTACTGACCAATCGTGCTGCTCGCTAGGTTAACTCCCCGCCCTTCACTACTAATCAAATGGCTGATTTGGTTGTGTCTACTGCAGTTATTTTTTGTATTTATTTCATGGTCCCTAACTGAGAATATACAAATGGATCGGAAATGGACCCACAGGTCCATTTGGTTCCATTTTTAAACCCATTTAGAACGGGTACACATTATTGTGTATCATTATTTTATGCTTTAACTATTGAAAAATAGCAGATATAGAGCAGATAGATCTGCTATTTTTGAAAAATCGTGAAAATTAGGATTTTGACCCGATTCTATAAGTGTCTTTTGAATCCTTCTAAGATTTTTTGAAAAACATGTGTTTCTATGTCAGCAATCTGGTCAGCCATCGTCAAAGAAACGGTCCTTTTCACTTAAATGGAACTCAGTCTGTTCTCGAGTAAAAGTCTGGGTTTCCGAGGCTAGTTCTCGAGAGACTACTGTCAGTGGTGCTCAAACCTTTTCATGTGAAGGACCCCCAAAATGATATGTATTTGGCCACGGACCCCCATCTCAAAATATCTAGTTCCAGGGACCCCCCAGAAGCAAAATGAAAATACATAGGCTATATTCAAAGATTTGCACACATTTTCACGACTTTTTCAAAAATAGCAGATATACAAGCTCGCAGCGCGGCACCTGTGAGCTTGTATATCTGCTATTTTTTACTGGTTAAAGCATGCAATAATTCTAGGCCTAAATGCTCAGAGTTGCAGACCTGTAAGGGCCCATTTGGGAACCCCCTCAAGGAGCCCTTAGGATCCCTAGACCCCCACTTTGGGAAACCATGTGTCTATTTATTGATGGTTAATTTTTTTCTTTTTAAAAAAAATATTTTTTATCCCACGATTTTTGTAACCCATGCATTTTCACCAGTGTCAATATTGTCTAGTATAATCCTGGGCGCTACACTCCCTCTGCCAACCTGGGGAAAGCAACAGACTTGACCACATGCTTCCTTCTATGCATGAGGAGGAGCCCAAGCCGCTTCTTTTCACCTGACGGGGTGAGTTTTCCCCCGGAAGGAACACGGTTATTCCAACCACTTCCTTTCCCCTCCATCAGGCACCCCGGCTGGACCAGGGGGAGGCAGTGTTTGACACCAGGATTACTGCATGTTTTTGTGAGGGTAACTACCCTATAGGAGACACGGGGAGAACATGCAAACTCCACACAGAAAGGTTGATGGTTCTCATGTCTGTCCTGATTCCAGTGCATTCATGAACAGGTAACCGTCCTCCTAACCACTACAGAAGTGAGTCAGCAGGTAAGTCTCTTATCCCTTGCTCAAGGACACTTGGGACAGCACAAAGGTGGGAAGTAACGAAATACAAGCACACTTAAGTGTAGGGTTTTCAGGTATCGGTGTATCTTATTCTTTTGTTACATTTTAGCTATCTTCACTCCTTACATTTCCTTGTTACTTTAGTTTTCATGACTTTGAGGGGGATTATCGGTAATTTTCTTGTGCAGCATTGAGTGTATTCCCAACCAGTCAAGAATGTTTCAACCTAATTGTAACAACAGAAAATATGATCTGTGGGGGTGTGCGTGTGCGTGTGTGCATACATGTATACGTATAGGCTGCAGATACCAACCAACATACTATGCGTTTCATGACATAGTACAATATATGTTTAATGTTTTCATTATTGTAAACTATGCTTTCATCATTTAGTGTAATGGTATATGTCTCTTGTAGGACATAGTTAAGTGTGCCTGCTATGCAATAGCAGAACACTTATTGTAATCCGCCATACTTAAGTCAGTCAGTCAGTCAGTCAGTAAGTAATGTTCTTGCAAATTTCTGCTCGTAATAACTGCCGCACAATTTACGCCACCGCCGCAATATATACATCAAAACGTGCGGCTCGGCCGGGAATGGTGTGCTATTACTTTTCTTTCCGATCCGCGTTACCATTGCGACGTAATTCGCAAAAAACGACGCCAAAAAACCCCATTCACTTAGAATGGGGGAAATTTCGGCACGTAATAACTGCCGCACGATTTACGCCACCCCCGCAATATACACATCAAAACGTGCGGCTCGGCCGGGAATGGTGTGCTATTACTTTTCTTTCCGATCCGCGATACGATTGCGATGTAATTCGCAAAAAACGACGCCCAAAAACCCCATTGACTTAGAATGGGGGACTCCGAAAAAAAAACAGAAACTTTGGCGCCACATAACTCTGCCATACTTTTGCCTAGCAACGTGATTTAAACTTTAAAATGCACACACAACTTTGGTCTTTTTCCGGCCAATAGGGATGAGCTGTAATTGATTAAGCCCCGCCCCCTCTGTAACAGGAAGTGCCTCTATAACTCATGAACCGTTTGTCGTACAGACTCGCGGCTGGTGTCATAATTTTTTTTTTTCTCAATTTTTTTTTCTCAAATTTTTTTTTTCTCAAAAAATTTTTTTTCTCAAAAATTTTTTTTTCTCAATTTTTTTTTTCTCAAATTTTTTTTTCTCAATTTTTTTTTTCTCAAAAATGTTTTTTTCTCAAAAATGTTTTTTTCTCAAAAATTTTTTTTTCTCAAATTTTTTTTTTCTGATTTTTTTTTTCTCAAAACATTTTTTTTCTCAAAATTTTTTTTTCTCAATTTTTTTTTCTCACTTTTTTTTCTCAATTTTTTTTTCTCAAATTTTTTTTTTTCCTCAAAAAAATGTTTTTTTTCTCAAAAAACTTTTTTTTTTCTCAAAAAACTTTTTTTTTCTCACAAAACTGTCGTTAAAGTGCGACCCGTGATAACGGCCAAAAATGCGCCAAAACGCCACTAATTAGTCGAAATGGCTGACTTCCTGTTTGGTTTCTGATTGGCTGCTGGCCTTGTGACGTGGGTAGAGCTGCGAGGGCCCGGTCATCGCTGCTTGCAGCTTTAATTCATTAATCGTCCATGACCTTAATTGGGGCCTATTTCGCCAAACAGGAAGTGCCCCTCACCAAACAGGAAGTGACCCTTGATCTCGTGAACCGTTTGTCATACAGACACGCGGGTTGCGTCAAATGACAAGATCAAGAGTCCTTAAACTTAATTGGGGCCTATTTCGCCAAACAGGAAGTGCCCCTCACCAAACAGGAAGTGACCCGTTTTCTCGTGAACCGTTTGTCGTACAGACATGTGGGTGGTGTCATATGAAGAACAATAATGTTAACGTTTATGCAAAAAAATGCTAATGTTAATAACGCTAATGCTAACACCAACCGCTACACAAGGTTGCACAGACTTAGCGAGCTGCAGGCACACTTAAAATTTCTTAGAAATTTTCTTTTCTAGTTATTCTTATGTTGTCCCCCCCACCCATCACGTGTACACACACCCACACACTAATATAACAAAATGTGCTTTGTTTTGACCTATTATATAGAAATACTATTTATTTTGCCAGTTTTATCTTATCTGGAAGTGACAGTGGGCTACATTGTACAGGTGATGTACAGTATACCGGCACAGCCGGTGTGCCCTGTCCTTGGGTGAAAAAAAACA